>NW_021941588.1:236653-246653 GCF_902148855.1 Sphaeramia orbicularis | reverse complement strand
CTCCTCCTGTTTGAACAGCCTGGTGCTCCTGCTCCTCCTGTTTGAACAGCCTGGTGCTCCTGCTCCTCCTCCTGTTTGAACAGCCTGGTGCTCCTGCTCCTCCTGTTTGAACAGCCTGGTGCTCCTGCTCCTCCTCCTGTTTGAACAGCCCGGTGCTCCTGCTCCTCCTGTTTGAACAGCCTGGTGCTCCTGCTCCTCCTGTTTGAACAGCCTGGTGCTCGCTGCGCCTCCTCCTGTTTGAACAGCCCGGTGCTCCTGCTCCTCCTCCTGTTTGAACAGCCCGGTGCTCCTGCTCCTCCTCCTGTTTGAACAGCCCGGTGCTCGCTGCTCCTCCTGTTTGAACAGCCTGGTGCTCACTGCTCCTCCTGTTTGAACAGCCTGGTGCTCCTGCTCCTCCTCCTGTTTGAACAGCCTGGTGCTCACTGCTCCTCCTGTTTGAACAGCCTGGTGCTCACTGCTCCTCCTGTTTGAACAGCCTGGTGCTCGCTGCTCCTCCTCCTGTTTGAACAGCCTGGTGCTCCTGCTCCTCCTCCTGTTTGAACAGCCTGGTGCTCACTGCTCCTCCTGTTTGAACAGCCTGGTGCTCCTGCTCCTCCTCCTGTTTGAACAGCCTGGTGCTCCTGCTCCTCCTGTTTGAACAGCCTGGTGCTCACTGCTCCTCCTGTTTGAACAGCCTGGTGCTCCTGCTCCTCCTCCTGTTTGAACAGCCTGGTGCTCACTGCTCCTCCTGTTTGAACAGCCTGGTGCTCCTGCTCCTCCTCCTGTTTGAACAGCCTGGTGCTCACTGCTCCTCCTGTTTGAACAGCCTGGTGCTCACTGCTCCTCCTGTTTGAACAGCCTGGTGCTCACTGCTCCTCCTGTTTGAACAGCCTGGTGCTCACTGCTCCTCCTGTTTGAACAGCCTGGTGCTCGCTGCTCCTCCTCCTGTTTGAACAGCCTGGTGCTCACTGCTCCTCCTGTTTGAACAGCCTGGTGCTCAGCTGCTCCTCCTGTTTGAACAGCCTGGTGCTCACTGCTCCTCCTGTTTGAACAGCCTGGTGCTCACTGCTCCTCCTGTTTGAACAGCCTGGTGCTCCTGCTCCTCCTCCTGTTTGAACAGCCTGGTGCTCACTGCTCCTCCTGTTTGAACAGCCTGGTGCTCCTGCTCCTCCTCCTGTTTGAACAGCCTGGTGCTCACTGCTCCTCCTGTTTGAACAGCCTGGTGCTCACTGCTCCTCCTGTTTGAACAGCCTGGTGCTCACTGCTCCTCCTGTTTGAACAGCCTGGTGCTCGCTGCTCCTCCTCCTGTTTGAACAGCCTGGTGCTCACTGCTCCTCCTGTTTGAACAGCCTGGTGCTCACTGCTCCTCCTGTTTGAACAGCCTGGTGCTCCTGCTCCTCCTCCTGTTTGAACAGCCTGGTGCTCACTGCTCCTCCTGTTTGAACAGCCTGGTGCTCCTGCTCCTCCTCCTGTTTGAACAGCCTGGTGCTCCTGCTCCTCCTCCTGTTTGAACAGCCTGGTGCTCACTGCTCCTCCTGTTTGAACAGTCTGGTGCTCACTGCTCCTCCCTCCCCTGATGATGAACGTGTCCTGGCTGGTTTTGGTGTAGCTCCCTCCAGCTCCCCCTCACAGTGACTCTCTGCAGCTCCACACATCCCGGCTCTAATCGGCCGATCGGACAGACGTGATGCGAACGAGCGAGGCCCCCGTGGGAGCGGTGGGCTGTTTCCTGTTGGATAAGCAGCCATGTTTTTGGTGTTTTTTGGCACAGCACAGTGTTGAATGTAAATGTGAGTGAGATGTGGGCTGAAGTGCCCTGGAAGAAGAAACATTTAACTTTAAGTTTGCTCTTGTTTTTTTGATGTTGAATTTGATAGCATCGGTGGTTGGGGTTTGTATCGGGCACGGTTGTTGTACGTCTTGTTTTCTGTGACAAATCATTCATGGCACAATCAGAGAATGGCATCTTGGCTCAAAGCTCTTTGTGTTTGTGGCTCTGTGACATTCATTTGGACAAAATAAAAGCTATTTGATATGAATGTGTCCACTTGGATTCTGTTCAGCTGCACCCAAGCACTGTTTATTTATTTATTTATTTATTTATATTTCAAATATGCAAATAAAATAAATAAAACAAAACAAGCCAATTAAGACAAAAACCAAATAACATTTAAATGAACACACTGTAAAAAAAAAACAAACAAACTATTATTCCAGCAGCAGGGGTCCTGAAAAAATACTGTAAATCCATCCATCCATTTCCTTCCGCTTATCCGGGGCCGGGTCGCGGGGGTAACAGTCTTACCAGGGATGCCCAGACTTCCCTCTCCTCAGACTCCTCCTCCAGCTCTTCCGGGGGGACCCCGAGGCGTTCCCAGGCCAGCCGAGAGACATAGTCTCTCCAATGTGTCCTGGGTCTTCCCCGAGGTCTCCCCCCGGTGGGACATGCCCGGAACACCTCCCCAGGGAGGCGTCCAGGAGGCATCCGAAACAGATGCCCGAGCCACCTCAGCTGGCCCCTCTCGACGCGGAGGAGCAGCGGCTCTACTCCGAGCTCCTCCCTGGTGACTGAGCTCCTCACCCTATCCCTAAGGGTGCGCCCAGCCACCCTGCGGAGGAAACTCATTTCGACCGCTTGTATCCGGGATCTTGTCCTTTCGGTCATGACCCAAAGCTCATGACCATAGGTGAGGGTAGGAACGTAGATTGACCGGTAAATCGAGAGCTTCGCCTCTCGGCTCAGCTCCCTCTTCACCACAACCGACCGATACAGCGACTGCATCACTGCAGATGCTGCACCGATCCGTCTGTCAATCTGACGCTCCATCCTTCCCTCACTCGTGAACAAGACCCCAAGATACTTAAACTCCTCCACTTGGGGCAAAGACTCCCCACCGACCCGGAGAGGGCAGACCACCTTTTTCCGGTCGAGAACCATGGCCTCGGATTTGGAGGTGCTGATCCTCATCCCGCTCGCTTCACACTCGGCTGCAAACCGCCCCAGGGCACGCTGAAGGTCCAGGTTCGATGAGGCCAACAGGACAACGTCGTCTGCAAAAAGCAGAGATGAAATCCTGTGGTCCCCAAACCGGACCCCCTCCGGCCCCTGGCTGCGCCTAGAAATTCTGTCCATAAAAATTATGAACAGAACCGGTGACAAAGGGCAGCCCTGCCGGAGACCAACATGCACCTGGAACAGGTCTGACTTACTGCCGGCAATGCGAACCAGACTCCTGCTTCGGTCATACAAGGACCAGACTGCCCTTAGCAAAGGGCCCCGAACCCCATACTCCCGAAGCACCCCCCACAGGATACCACGAGGGACACGGTCGAACGCCTTCTCCAGATCCACAAAACACATGTGGACTGGTTGGGCGAACTCCCATGAACCCTCGAGCACCCGATGGAGAGTATAGAGCTGGTCCAGCGTTCCGCGACCGGGACGAAAACCGCATTGTTCCTCCTGGATCCGAGGTTCGACTATCGGTCGGATCCTCCTCTCCAGTACCTTGGAATAGACTTTCCCCGGGAGGCTGAGGAGTGTGATCCCCCTATAGTTGGAGCACATCCTCCGGTCCCCCTTCTTAAAAAGGGGAACCACCACCCCGGTCTGCCAATCCAGAGGTACTGTCCCCGACTGCCACGCGATGTTACAGAGACGTGTCAGCCAAGACAGTCCCTGCACATCCAGAGACTTAAGGTACTCAGGGTGAATCTCATCCACCCCCGGTGCCCTGCCACCGAGGAGCTTGCCAACCACCTCGGTGACTTCAGCTTGGGTAATGAATGAGTCCACCTCTGAGACCTCAGCCTCTGCTTCCTCCATGGAAGACGTGACAGTGGGATTGAGGAGATCCTCGAAGTATTCCTTCCACCGTCCGACAACATCCCCAGTCGAGGTCAGCAGCTCCCCACTTCCACTGTAAACAGTGTTGGTGGCGCACTGCTTTCCCCTTCTGAGGCGCCGGATGGTTTGCCAGAAATTCCTCGAGGCCGACCGATAGTCCTCCTCCATGGCCTCCCCAAACTCCACCCAGACCCGAGTTTTTGCCTCCACAACTGCTCGGGCTGCAGCTCGCTTGGCCTTCCGGTACTCATCAGCTGCCTCAGGAGTCCCACGGGCCAACAAGGCTCGATAAGACTCCTTCTTCAGCTTGACGGCATCCCTTACTTCCCGGGGTCCACCACCGGGTTCGGGGATTGCCGCCACGACAGGCACCGGAGACCTTGCGACCACAGCTCCGAGCAGCCGCTTCAACAATGGAGGTGGAGAACATAGTCCACTCGGACTCAATGTCCCCAGCCTCCCCCGGGATCTGGGAGAAGCTCTCCCGGAGGTGGGAGTTGAAGACCGCACTGACATCGGGCTCTGCCAGACGTTCCCAACAGACCCTCACAACACGTTTGGGCCTGCCGAGTCGGTCCGGTTTCCTCCTTCGCCAGCGGATCCAACTCACCACCAGGTGGTGATCGGTTGACAGCTCTGCCCCTCTCTTCACCCGAGTGTCCAAAACACGCGGTCGGAGGTCTGATGATACGACAACGAAGTCGATCATCGACCTCCGGCCTAGGGTGTCCTGGTGCCAAGTGCACTTATGGACATCCCTGTGTTCGAACATGGTGTTTGTTATGGACAAACTGTGACTAGCACAGAAGTCCAATAACAAAACACCGCTCGGGTTCAGATCAGGGAGGCCGTTCCTCCCCATCACCCCCCTCCAGGTCTCACTGTCGTTGCCCACGTGGGCATTGAAGTCACCAAGGAGAACAATGGAGTCCCCAGTCGGAGCACCATCCAGCACCCCTCCCAGGGACTCCAAGAAGGTTGGGTACTCTGCACTGCTGTTCGGCCCGTAGGCTGAGACAACAGTGAGGCACCTGTCCCCGACCCGAAGGCGCAGGGACGCGACCCTCTCGTTCACCGGGGTGAACTCCAACACATGACGACTGAGCTGAGGGGCTATGAGTAAGCCCACACCAGCCCGCCGCCTCTCACCGCGGGCAACGCCAGAGAAATGGAGAGTCCAGCCCCTCTCGAGGGGTTGGGTTCCAGAGCCCAAGCTATGTGTGGAGGTGAGCCCGACTATATCTAGTCGGTATCTCTCAACCTCCCTCACAAGCTCCGGCTCCTTCCCTCCCAGCGAGGTGACATTCCATGTCCCAAGAGCTAGACTCTGTGTCCGGGGATCGGGTTGTCGGGCTCCCTGCCGTCGACTGCCACCCAATCCACACTGCACCCGGCCCCTACGATTCCCTCGGTGGGTGGTGAGTCCACCGGAGGGCGGGCCCACGTCGCTCCTTCGGGCTGGGCCCGGCCGGACCCCGTGGGCATAGGCCCGGCCACCAGGCGCTCGCATTCGAGCCCCAACCCCGGGCCTGGCTCCAGGGTGGGGCCCCGGCTGCGCCGTACCTAATAAAAAAAAAAAAAAAAAAAAACTATTATTCCAGCAGCAGGGGTCCTGAAAAAATACTGTAAAATATTGGAAAATAACCATCTCATAAAAACACAGTAATTTTCCATACTTAAAATGCAGTTTTTTGCTCTAACTTTACATGAGATTTTGCTTTTTTTTTTTTTTTTTTTTTTGACTTTTTAATGTTTAATAAAGAATATTTACATGTATTAAAACAATCCAATTACCTATAAATATATATATAAATAATTTTCAGTGAGACTCAGTTGTCCAATCCACTGATAAAAACTGTATTTGGACAGTTTATCAGTGCTTATACATGTTATACATTCACAAAAATACATTTATTCAACATTTTTTTGTTGTGAAACCTCCTGTAATTACACAAGATATTAGTCAATTAACAAACAAGTCTGGTTCAACTGACAGAACTAATACTTCTGTTACTGTTAACTGTCAGTAATTTTATCTGGTTTTCTTATGTGTATATATATATATATATATATACATATATATATATATATATATATATATATATAATATATATATATATACATATAATATATACATATATATATATATATTATATATATATATATATATATATATATATATATACATATATATACATATATTATTATATATATATATAATACATATATATATATAATATATATATATATATATATATACATATAATATACATATATATATATAATATATTATATATATATATATATAATATACATATATATATATATATATATAGAGAGAGAGAGAGAGAGAGAGTATTAAACTTTAAATTAACAGTTTAATCTTATACATAGAAAAGAAATATTTGTCAAATTATGATACATTTGCAAATGTATTTTAACTGAATTTTTCTGTGAAAAAAGAAAAAAAAATTCTTTTAAAAAACTGATTTTTTTTTTTTTTTTTTTGGTTATTCAGTTACAGTTTTTTGTTATTTTACATTTGACATGTAAAATCTGTTTTTGTCATTTCATTGATATTTTCCTGTATCTTAAAAATACAGGAAAAATCTGTCAAATAAACAGTGAAAATTCTGTTAAATTACAGATTTTTTTTTACAGTGCAGAATCTATCTTCAGGCACATACAAGTGTGAGTTTTGCAAAAGGAGTAGGAAGCAGAAGTTTAAACTGATTTAATCCAACCCCTCAGTGCTTTTACACCTTTATCATGAACTTTATACAAGAATCAAACAATTTCCCTAATTTTAGCATCAAACCACAACAAATACGTAACGCAGTCACTGAATTGTCCACACCAGTCTGTTCATGTCAGTGCAGTCACACAAACAGACTCAACAGTTCAACGGTTTTCTACAATCATTTCAGCAGATTTATCAGTTCAACATTTTCCATAAACAAACAGAACTCATTGTCTTTATTAAATACTGGAACTCACAATAATCAGTTCTTTCTATCTCTTGCATAAACTAAATTATGTTTGATATTTGTTTTCTCTCCACACACTTTTCCTCCACAGACGGTCAAACAGAAACTTTTGAACCTCGTGTGTTCTTTTTGAATCTGTACATTTAATTTTCCCTGTAAATCCTAGCCTCCCTCTCTTTTAGTGTTTAGGTTAGTGTCAGTAAACGTCGTTATCCTCATATCATAATAACCAAACTCACACACAAATGGACAAAAGTATGTGGACACGTTAGGGTGCGATTGGTCCAAAAAAACAGAGGGGGGGATTTTTTTTGTGTGTGTGTTCCTTTGTTGGAGTGGGGTGAGGGGTCTGTTCACTGTCAGACTGGATACGTTGAGTTGACTTCAAAAATCTGAGGTAACTTGTTGCCTTAAAAAATGTAAGTAATGAGTAATGAAAACTGGAGTGGATTAAACTGAAATGCCTGAATTGAATGGAATTACTATTTTCAGTCCAACACACTAAATGCCAAGTGAATTTAACTGAGAATGTGTTGCAGTGTCAGTTCCTTCGTCGGATCATGAACTTAATATCATCAGTTTTCTTCCACCTCTTTTACCGACATTACTGGCTCAGAATTCACAAACGTCCCCATGCACTGGGGCGCCGTAAAGAGAGAGGGGGGGGGGGGTTAAACGTGACAAATTCATGGGGCCCAGCATTTGTTGTGGGGGGGCATACAGCAGTGGAGGGGGTCCAGTGGACCAAGGTTCTAATAGTTTTGGATTTTTAATTATAGTTTAGTTTCATTTAGTTTTGACTTTTTTTTTTTTTTCTAATTCAGTTTGTTTTAATTAGTTTTTAGAGCAGGTTTGTCAATTTTTATTAGTTATCGTTTTTTCTGAATGCTTAGTTTTAGTTTAGTTTAGTTTTAGTTATTTCATATATTTGATCTTCCTCACCATCCTATTCAAAGAAATTAGAGAGGTGTGGATCAGTGGGTTACCCTGGACACTTTATTTGGGGGTGGGGTTAGGGCGGCTCACTGACTGAGCACAGACACAAACACATAAACACATGTACAGTATGATGTATACATTCACTATAGCGGGTTGGGGGGGGGGGGGGTGTCCATACACAACGTTACTTATGTGAAAACAATGTGAAGATGTGCAAAGAGAGAGGAGATGCACAAAGCAGTCAGCAGTAAACCAGAAAGAAACATATATAAACCAGAAAGAAACATATATAAACCAGATAGAAACATATATAAACCACATAGAAACATATATAAACCAAATAGAAACATATATAAACCAAATAGAAACATATATAAACCAGATAGAAACATATATAAACCAGATAGAAACATATATAAACCACATAGAAACATATATAAACCAAATAGAAACATATATAAACCACATAGAAACATATATAAACCACATAGAAACATATATAAACCACATAGAAACATATATAAACCAAATAGAAACATATATAAACCAAATAGAAACATATATAAACCAGATAGAAACATATATAAACCAGATAGAAACATATATAAACCACATAGAAACATATATAAACCAAATAGAAACATATATAAACCAGATAGAAACATATATAAACCACATAGAAACATATATAAACCAAATAGAAACATATATAAACCACATAGAAACATATATAAACCAAATAGAAACATATATAAACCAAATAGAAACATATATAAACCAGATAGAAACATATATAAACCACATAGAAACATATATAAACCAGATAGAAACATATATAAACCACATAGAAACATATATAAACCAAATAGAAACATATATAAACCACATAGAAACATATATAAACCAAATAGAAACATATATAAACCACATAGAAACATATATAAACCAAATAGAAACATATATAAACCACATAGAAACATATATAAACCAGATAGAAACATATATAAACCACATAGAAACATATATAAACCAAATAGAAACATATATAAACCAGATAGAAACATATATAAACCACATAGAAACATATATAAACCAAATAGAAACATATATAAACCACATAGAAACATATATAAACCAAATAGAAACATATATAAACCACATAGAAACATATATAAACCAGATAGAAACATATATAAACCAGATAGAAACATATATAAACCAGATAGAAACATATCTAAACCAAATAGAAACATATCTAAACCAAATAGAAACATATATAAACCAGATAGAAACATATATAAACCACATAGAAACATATATAAACCAAATAGAAACATATATAAACCACATAGAAACATATATAAACCAAATAGAAACATATATAAACCACATAGAAACATATATAAACCAGATAGAAACATATATAAACCACATAGAAACATATATAAACCAAATAGAAACATATATAAACCAGATAGAAACATATATAAACCACATAGAAACATATATAAACCAAATAGAAACATATATAAACCAAATAGAAACATATATAAACCACATAGAAACATATATAAACCAGATAGAAACATATATAAACCAGATAGAAACATATCTAAACCAGATAGAAACATATATAAACCAGATAGAAACATATCTAAACCAAATAGAAACATAAATAAACCAGATAGAAACATATATAAACATATCTAACCCAGTTCCTCATCAGTAAACCACACCTTAGCAGATCTCTCATCTCTTAATCATCTCCAGTTCCATTATTATCCAACTTTGCTTCAGTTCAGTTCAGCTAGCTGTAGCTAGTACCATCCAATGTTTTTTACCATTCTAACAGGTTCCATACCTCTGTAACTGGATTAGTTTTCATCCTCCTCTTTTCTCCTCTTCTAAACTGTGCAGTTCAGGCCTTGGAAGGCCTTTTCATGGTGATAAACTCTCCAGTTTTTACCTGGATGCTAGTTCAACACTGACTCTGTCCTTTAGCTCCGCTCTGTCTGTGTCACACACACATACACACACACACACACACACACACGCACACACACACACACACAGTGAGAAAAAAAAAAAAAACCCGACCCCACTCGTCACTACAGTCCATCCCAGACAGGACTGTGCTGCTGTGTCCCAGCTTCAGTCTGTATGTTCCAGGTAGAGTGGGAACCAGAAGACCACTGGGAACCACAGCGACCAGACATGATGGACTGAAGTGTCGTATGGTGCTGCAGCA
>NW_021941588.1:160926-236553 GCF_902148855.1 Sphaeramia orbicularis | reverse complement strand
CCGGAGGGGGTCCGGTTTGGGACCACAGGATTTCATCTCTGCTTTTGCAGACGACGTTGTCCTGTTGGCCTCATCGAACCTGGACCTTCAGCGTGCCCTGGGGCGGTTTGCAGCCGAGTGTGAAGCGAGCGGGATGAGGATCAGCACCTCCAAATCCGAGGCCATGGTTCTCGACCGGAAAAAGGTGGTCTGCCCTCTCCGGGTCGGTGGGGAGTCTTTGCCCCAAGTGGAGGAGTTTAAGTATCTTGGGGTCTTGTTCACGAGTGAGGGAAGGATGGAGCGTCAGATTGACAGACGGATCGGTGCAGCATCTGCAGTGATGCAGTCGCTGTATCGGTCGGTTGTGGTGAAGAGGGAGCTGAGCCGGAGGCGAAGCTCTCGATTTACCGGTCAATCTACGTTCCTACCCTCACCTATGGTCATGAGCTTTGGGTCATGACCGAAAGGACAAGATCCCGGATACAAGCGGTCGAAATGAGTTTCCTCCGTCGGTGGCTGGGCGCACCCTTAGGATAGGGTGAGGAGCTCAGTCACCAGGGAGGAGCTCGGAGTAGAGCCGCTGCTCCCCGTCGAGAGGGGCCAGCTGAGGTGGCTCGGGCATCTGTTTCGGATGCCTCCTGGACGCCTCCCTGGGGAGGTGTTCCGGGCATGTCCCACCGGGGGGAGACCTCGGGGAAGACCCAGGACACGTTGGAGAGATGTCTCTCGGCTGGCCTGGGAACGCCTCGGGGTCCCCCCGGAAGAGCTGGAGGAGGAGTCTGAGGAGAGGGAAGTCTGGGCATCCCTGGTAAGACTGTTACCCCGCGCGACCCGGCCCCGGATAAGCGGAAGGAAATGGATGGATGGATTTACAGTATTTTTTCAGGACCCCTGCTGCTGGAATAATAGTTTTGTTTGTTTTTTTTTTACAGTGTGTTCATTTAAATGTTATTTGGTTTTTGTCTTAATTGGCTTGTTTTGTTTTATTTATTTTATTTGCATATTTGAAATATAAATAAATAAATAAATAAATAAACAGTGCTTGGGTGCAGCTGAACAGAATCCAAGTGGACACATTCATATCAAATAGCTTTTATTTTGTCCAAATGAATGTCACAGAGCCACAAACACAAAGAGCTTTGAGCCAAGATGCCATTCTCTGATTGTGCCATGAATGATTTGTCACAGAAAACAAGAGTACAACAACCGTGCCCGATACAAACCCCAACCACCGATGCTATCAAATTCAACATCAAAAAAAACAAGAGCAAACTTAAAGTTAAATGTTTCTTCTTCCAGGGCACTTCAGCCCACATCTCACTCACATCTACATTCAACACTGTGCTGTGCCAAAAAACACCAAAAACATGGCTGCTTATCCAACAGGAAACAGCCCACCGCTCCCACGGGGGCCTCGCTCATTCGCATCACGTCTGTCCGATCGGCCGATTAGAGCCGGGATGTGTGGAGCTGCAGAGAGTCACTGTGAGGGGGAGCTGGAGGGAGCTACACCAAAACCAGCCAGGACACGTTCATCATCAGGGGAGGGAGGAGCAGTGAGCACCAGGCTGTTCAAACAGGAGGAGCAGTGAGCACCAGGCTGTTCAAACAGGAGGAGCAGTGAGCACCAGGCTGTTCAAACAGGAGGAGGACAGGAGCACCAGGCTGTTCAAACAGGAGGAGGAGCAGGAGCACCAGGCTGTTCAAACGGAGGAGCAGTGAGCACCAGGCTGTTCAAACAGGAGGAGGAGCAGGAGCACAGGCTGTTCAAACAGGAGGAGCAGTGCGCACCAGGCTGTTCAAACAGGAGGATGCAGTGAGCACCAGGCTGTTCAAACAGGAGAGGAGCAGCGAGCACCAGGCTGTTCAACCAGGAGGAGCAGTGAGCACCAGGCTGTTCAAACAGGAGGGCAGTGAGCCCAGGCTGTTCAACCGGAGGAGCAGTGGCACCAGGCTGTTCAAACAGGAGGAGCAGTGAAGCACCAGGCTGTTCAAACAGGAGGAGGAGCAGGAGCACCAGGCTGTTCAAACAGGAGGAGCAGTTGAGCACCAGGCTGTTCAAACAGGAGGAGGAGCAGGAGCACCAGGCTGTTCAAACAGGAGGAGCAGTGAGCACCAGGCTGTTCCACAGGGAGGAGCAGTGAGCACCAGGCTGTTCAAACATGAGGAGCAGTGAGCACCAGGCTGTTCAAACAGGAGGAGCAGTGAGCCCAGGCTGTTCAAACAGGAGGAGGAGCAGCGAGCACCAGGCTGTTCAAACAGGAGGAGCAGTGAGCACCAGGCTGTTCAAACAGGAGGAGCAGTGAGCACCAGGCTGTTCAAACAGGAGGAGGGAGGAGCACCAGGCTGTTCAAACAGGAGGAGATGAGCACCAGGCTGTTCAAACAGGAGGAGGAGCAGGAGCACCAGGCTGTTCAAACAGGAGGAGGAGCAGTGAGCACCAGGCTGTTCAAACGGAGGAGCAGTGAGCACCAGGCTGTTCAACAGGAGGAGGAGCAGGAGCACCAGGCTGTTCAAACAGGAGGAGCAGTGAGCACCAGGCTGTTCAAACAGGAGGAGCAGTGAGCACCAGGCTGTTCAAACAGGAGGAGCAGGAGCACCAGGCTGTTCAAACAGGAGGAGGAGCAGGCGCACCAGGCTGTTCAAACAGGAGGAGCAGGAGCACCGGCTGTTCAAACAGGAGGAGCAGGAGCACCGGGCTGTTCAAACAGGAGGAGGAGCAGAGCACCGGCTGTTCAAACAGGAGGAGCAGGAGCACCAGCTGTTCAAACAGAGGAGGAGCAGCGAGCACCAGGCTGTTCAAAAGGAGGAGCAGGAGCACCAGCTGTTCAAACAGGAGGAGGAGCAGCGAGCACCAGGCTGTTCAAACAGGAGGAGCAGGAGCACCAGGCTGTTCAAACAGGAGGAGCAGCGAGCACCAGGCTGTTCAAACAGGAGGAGCAGGAGCACCAGGCTGTTCAAACAGGAGGAGCAGGAGCACCGGGCTGTTCAAACAGGAGGAGGAGCAGCGAGCACCGGGCTGTTCAAACAGGAGGAGGAGCAGGAGCACCGGGCTGTTCAAACAGGAGGAGGAGCAGGAGCACCGGGCTGTTCAAACAGGAGGAGGCGCAGCGAGCACCAGGCTGTTCAAACAGGAGGAGCAGGAGCACCAGGCTGTTCAAACAGGAGGAGCAGGAGCACCGGGCTGTTCAAACAGGAGGAGGAGCAGGAGCACCAGGCTGTTCAAACAGGGGAGCAGGAGCACCAGGCTGTTCAAACAGGAGGAGCAGGAGCACCAGGCTGTTCAAACAGGAGGAGCAGGAGCACCAGGCTGTTCAAACAGGAGGAGGAGCAGGCGCACCAGGCTGTTCAAACAGGAGGAGGAGCAGGAGCACCGGGCTGTTCAAACAGGAGGAGCAGGAGCACCGGGCTGTTCAAACAGGAGGAGGAGCAGGAGCACCAGGCTGTTCAAACAGGAGAGCAGGAGCACCAGGCTGTTCAAACAGGAGGAGCAGGAGCACCAGGCTGTCAAACAGGAGAGAGGAGCACCGGGCTGTTCAAACAGGAGGAGCAGGAGCACCAGGCTGTTCAAACAGGAGGAGCAGGAGCACCGGGCTGTTCAAACAGGAGGAGCAGGAGCACCAGGCTGTTCAAACAGGAGGAGCAGGAGCACCAGGCTGTTCAAACCGCTGTTGACTGAACTGTTTCCACAAACAGAGGCAGGACATTTAGGCTTTATTAAATTTAAACCTGAAATAGTTAATATGCACAGATTTTTGGCAGCAACGTTATCGAACTCTTTTCTGACTAGTGGCTTTTCCATCGTACATCAGCGCAAAAACTGTCCCATATTTCTATAAATGTGTTCCAAACACGAGTGTGTTCTGTGGGTTTGTCCATTCAGTCCCTGAGTGCTGCTGAGGTTCTTTCTGGGGGTACATGTCAGTGTCAGTCCTTCCAAATTAGTTTCACTGGATCCACTGGCAGATTTTTTTTGCTTGAATTGAAGCAAAAAAAAAAAAAAAAAATCTTGAATTAAGCATAAAAAGTCTGAGTTAACCTAAAGAAAAATTTTAAATTGACCAAAAAAATCTTGACTTAGAAAAAAAAACAATTTTTTTAAATTAAGAAATAAAAAGTCTGACTTAACATAAAGAAAAATCCTGAATTATATATATAAAAAAAAATTAATTATGCAAAAAAAAAAAACTTGAATTGAGCAAAAAAAAAAAAAATCTTGAATAAACAAGAAAAAATCTTGAATTAAGCAAAATAAATCTTGAATTAAGCAAAGAAAAAGTCATTAATAAACCTATAGAAATTTTTTGAATTGAGCAAATAAAATCTTGAAGAAAAAAAAAAAATCTTGAATTAAGAAAAAAAAATCCTGAATTAAATAAAGAAAAATCTTGAATTATGCAACAACAAAAAAAACAACTTTAATTATGCAAAAAAAACTTGAATTAAGCAAAAAAAAAAATCTCAAAATAACCCCCCCAAAAAATCTTGAATTAAACAAAAAAAAAATCTTGAAATAAACAAAAAAAATCATGAATTATGCAAAAAAAAAAAAATCTTGAATCAAGCAAAAAAAAAAATAAAATCTTGAATTAAGCAAAAAAAATGTTGTCAAATAACCTAAAGCAATTTTTGAAATGAGCAAAAAAATCTTACATTAAGAAAAAAAAAAAAAAAATCTTGAATTAAGCAAAAGAAAAAAAAAAAGCCTTGAATTAACCTAAAGAAAAATCTTGAATTAAGCATGAAAAAGTCCTGAATTAACATAAAGAAAAATCTTGAATTATGCAAAAAAAAAACCAAAAAACTTTAATTATGCAAAAAAAAACTTGAATTAAGCAAAAAAAATCTTGAAATAACCAAAAAATCTTGAATTAAACAAAAAAAAAAAATCTTGAAATAACCAAAAAAATCATGAATTATGCAAAAAAAAAAAAAAAAAAAAAATCTTGAATCAAGCAAAAAAAATGTGGTCAATTAACCTAAAGAAATTTTTGAAATGAGCAAAAAAATCTTGAATTAAGAAAAATAATAAAAATCTTGAATTAAGCAAAAGAAAAACAAAGCCTTGAATTAACCTAAAGAAAAATATTGAATTAAGCAAAAAAAAAAAAAAAAAATCTTGAATTAAGCCAAAAACTCTTCCAGTGGACCCAGGTAAGCTGCTGTTGCTGAGGTCAGTGTCAGTCAGATGTTCCAGATCTGTTGTGTGTGAATCAGTTCTTCTGTCTCAGTGTCCAGTTCCTCTGGAGGTGATTCTGTCGGATCTGAACTGGGACTCAGAGGTTTGGAACAGAAATGAGACAAATCCACTTGGTCAGGTTTATATTTTTTACAGTGTACTCTTCTATCTCCTCCTAAATTCTAAACTACTGCGCTTTCCTGCACACACACATGAACACACACACACACACAAACACGTGCACACACACACACACACACACGCATGCACACACACGCACACAAACATGCACACACACACACACACACAAACACGCATGCACACGCACGCACACACACACACACGCATGCACACACACGCACACAAACATTCACACACACACACACACGCACACACACACACACGCACACACACACACACACATGCATGCACACACACACAAACACGCACACACACACGCATGCACACACACGCACACAAACACGCACGCACGCACACGCATGCACACACGCACACACAAACACGCACGCACACGCATGCACACACAAACACGCACAACAGCATGCACACACGCACACACACACGTTTGGGTTCAAACTCTTCTTCTCTTGTTCGTACGTCCATCCATCCACATGTTTGTTTTGGTCATGTGACTCTCGTTGGACTCAAAGGTCTTTCCGTTACAGTTTTGTGCGATATACCAGTTTAACTACGAAAAACCACCTCTAACAACAGCAAAAGCTTTCCATCGAAAAACAGGAGTTTTGGTGAAATAGTTTTTCCATTCGATCAGGGCCGTCCAGCTCATTCTGGTTCAGTTCCATATTTAACCCAGTCTGATCTGCAGCGGGCCACACCAGCCAGATACTGACTGAATAACCTGTAAAGAATGACAAGTCCAAGGGTTTCTTCTTGTTTTAGTACAAAAAACCCAATGAAATTATGAAAATATTTAGATTTTACAAAAACAGATGTGAATAACCTGAAAAACAGACATTTAATTTGAAAAGTGAATGCAATTTGAACACTCTTCTGCCTGGACTTCTTTTTCTTCTACATGTACATTTACACACAGTGTTCCAGAAACATTTGGGAACAGACAGAATATTGTTCAAATGTTGGAGTTTGGACTAAAATAAGAACAAGTTCTACTATATTCCATGTGTTATTATTATTCTGACACAACTGCAGATCCCAGTGGATCCATACATGCACCAAACATTTAGGAACAGACAGAATACTGTTCAAACTGCACAGTTCAGGTTGTTCGTCTTTGTTTTTATTTATGTATTATTTGCATTTAATTGTGAAAAAATAGTTTTGTAAATGTAAATATTTTCACATTGTAATGTTTTTTTTCCACATAATTTTTCACACAGAAAATGGTCGTTCTTTCTGGTTATTGTGTTGTTACTTTTACTGTAGATCCCATGTGTCTGTATGTGGAACCTGAACCAAAAGGATTTGTCCAACCTGGACTGTTCAGGGTCAGTTCTGGACTTTCATCCTGCAGGGCCGGAATGGAACCTTTGGTGGGGGTTGTGGGGTGGGATTTGGCCCCCGGGCCTCATGTTTGGACACCTGTGCATTAGACAAATTAATATGAACCAGTTTTCTTTGTGGAATTTGAGGGTGGGTGGGTCGGTGGAAAAGCCCCCGTAGTTTGATAGACAATGTGAACCAGGCTCCTGCTTCGGTCATACGAGGACCGGACTGCCCTTAGCAAAAGGCCCCGGACCCCATACTCCCACAGCACCCCCCACAGGATACCACAAGGGACACAGTCCAATGCCTTCTCCAAATCCACAAAACACATGTGGACCACTTGGGCGGACTCCCACAGGATTTCATCTCTGCTTTTTGCAGATGACGTTGTCCTGTTGGACTCATGGAACCTGGACCTTCAGCGTGTCCTGGGGCGGTTTACAGCCCAGTGTGAAGCGAGTGGGATGAGGATCAGCACCTCCAAATCCGGGGCCATGGTTCTGGACCAGAAAAAGGTGGTCTGCTCTCTCTGGGTCGGTGGGGGAGTCTTTGCCCCAAGTGGAGGAGTTCAAGTATCTGGGTCTGGTTCACAGTGAGGGAAGGATGGAGGTTCAGACTGACAGGTGGGTGGGTGCAGCGTCTGCAGTGTTTGTATGGGTCTGTTGTGGTTCAGAAGGAGCTGAGCCCAAAGGAGAAGCTCTGGATTTACCCTCAGTCTAAGTTCAGACCCTCACCTATGGTCATGAGCTTTGGGTCAGAACCAGAAGGACCAGATCCAGGATACAAGTGGTCCAAATGAGTTTCCTCTGTAGGGTGGGTGGATCCACCCTTAGGGACAGGGGGAGGAGCTCAGTCACCAGGGGCAGAGCTCAGAGCAGAACCGCTGCTCCTCCACATCCAGAGGAACCAGCCGAGGTGGATCAGACATCTGGTTCACATCCTCCTGGACTCCTCCCTGGGGAGGTGATCTGGGCATGTCCCACGAGGAGGAGGAGACCTGAGGGAAGACCTGGGACACACTGGAGAGACTATGACTGTGGACTGGACTGGGAACGCCTCGGGGTCCCCCCAGAAGAGCTGAAGGAGGAGTCTGAGGAGAGGGAGGAGTCTGGGCGCCCCTGCTTAGACTGTTACCCCGGTGACCGGCCCCAGAAGGAGCGGCAGATAATGGATGGATGGATGGATGGGGTTTGATTGGCATTTGTTGAATATTGGAGGCTGGTGCTGAACTGCGCTTTTCTCCCATTTCCTGATGAAACTGTGGTCCTGTCTGGTTTTATTAGTGCAGAACACACGGAAGAAGGAAGAAACATCCGTCTGCTGATGATTACATACTCAAAGCATGGCTGCACATTTCATGATAGCAAACTCTTTATAGACACAGATTAAGTGCAATCATGTTCCAACATTTTTTTTTTTCTAGAGTCACAAACATTGTCACAATGATGCATCTTCAATAGATCAGAGACTATAAGCATTTTTTTTTTTTAAACTAAAATTCACCCAAGGTCTAACTTTCAGGAAAAATGGTGGAAAACTCATCAAGCCACCATTTTTCTAAACAAAAACAAGATGGCAGTCCTCTGTCTTCCTTCCACCTCTGTTGGGTCTGTATGTATGGAAGTCAATCTGTCTCATCACATTTTGAATTATAAAAGACATTAAATTTGTAGCACTGAATTTTTTTTTGCACTGAAATTAAGTATCAGATTTTTTTTGCACCTGAAATTTTTTAATTCTAAATTCATGATCATAGTTGAATTCAGATACAAAAAATTCAGATACTTAATTTCAGTGCAAAAAAAATTCAGTGCTACAAATTTAATGTCTTTGATAATTGAAAATCTGATGAGACAGATTGACTTCCATATGTATTTACCAACTGTTGCTTGACACTGAGAACCCTCCTTCCTTAAATCTGGCACAAAGCAGGACACTGAGGTATGAAGAGTTGGAGAAAGGTCTTTTTTTTTTGGTTTTTGTATATATATATATATATATATATATATGTATATATATATATATATATATGTTTTTTTGTTTTTTTTTTCCTTGTGTCTTTCTTTACACTTTTATTTGTGTACAGTGAGGCCTTTTCCCCGACTACAGTAATATTCTTGCCACAACATGATTAACGGATGGCAGATTTATACATCGCAGAATAAACACTGGTCTCGGGTCAGATTATTACGATTTTTTTTTTTTTTTAAATCAGTACATGATGTTTCTTTTTTTATTTGACCCAGATCAGGAGTAAGAGCAAATACCCAGTTTAAGCAAGTGATACAGCCCAAGCAACTGTGAAAACGAGGTCCAGGTTCGTTCAGTTTCAGTTCAGCTAAACCATGGGGTGGCTTTGGAAACTGGATTCATGGACGAGCAGTACGCCGACAGAAAGAAGCTGAAGAAACAGGACGCATTCCAGCCGCTGGCACCGCCGCTGACGCCCAGGGACTGCAATTAGCAGAAGGCAGGATGTGGCCTAAGGGGGTCTGACAAACAAACACCCCCCAAAACTACTCTGACCTATGAACATGCCTCGTATAAATATCTTTGGAAACAGATACGGCATCAGTTATTTGCTAATTCAGTTAAAACCGATTCTATGACGATAATACGATCGAGTAGTGATGTTGGATTTATAAAATGGATAGTTCGTCCGACAGCTCATTCACTGCAAAGTTACTGTTAGATTTGGAAAAAAATGTGGATTTAATGATAGCTATTGCTACCAAATATCTGTTGGGAACCAGATTTCCTCTACTCAGATGCAAAAACATCACTTCCCCGATTCATTATTTTATGTTTGAAAGTAATTTACATGAACGTGAAGGAGGTTAAAGGACAATAAATAGAAATGCTGCCTTTGGTTTAATGTTACAAATCAAATATATCCCAGATAGCAAATCAATAGGCTTAAATCTGGCCCAAAACTGGCATGCCATTTTGGCAAAGTTCTGGATGTATGGGCCTTAAATGGCCCAAAATAGGCAAGCCAAATCAAAGCAGAAGGAAGCCAAAATTCACCCAAAATGAATTGCGCACTTCCAAAATATAGCCATAATTGTCCAGAAAAAGCCCCAAATCCCCAGAATCCAGCCAAAAAGTAGCCAAAAGTGACCCAAGAGAGGCCGAAACAAGCCAAAAGGGAGGCCAAAATTCACCCCAATTGTTGTTGATCATGCTTTTAAAATGAAGTGGGTTTTCTTCTGGGTAGAAATTCCCAGTCTTGTGCAGTGTTTGGTTTTACAGAAATATGCCAAACACAACCAAACACATCTGTATGTGGAATCAGATGTTGGTGCTCTTTAGTCAGTCTTCTGTCTTGCCATAAACATGCCATACCATCCCTGTACTGGATCCTGCCTCTCTTGCCCAGTCTGTAGTTTCAGCACACATATGCCAGAACTCAGACACATACTGCTGGAGCCTCCACATCTGGTCTGGAGAACCTGAATCAGAACCTGAATCAGACCACAGTTCAGACTAAAGGTTTTCAGAATGACAAAAGAAAGACAAAAATACCAAATGTATGCCATAATACTGACAAAAGATTTGCTATCTGGGATATACTTTATTTTTCCTTCCCAAATCAAATCAAATTAGCTAATGTTAGCTGAGGAGCTAAATTAGCTAATGATAGTTCACAATCAACAAGCGAATTTTACCCAGTTAGCAAAGTGGAGGAATAAGAAGTGCTCTTTTATGTGACTATCTATATGACAGCTGTTGAAAATCATCTATTTCTATTCTCCTCATGATAATAATTAAATCTGGAATACTGATGACTTCCTGGTGCACTGTAAAAAAAAAAAAAAAAAAAAAAAATCTGTAATTTAACAGAATTTTCACTGTTTATTTTACAGATTGTTCCTGTATTTTTAAGATATAGGAAAATATCAATGAAAAGACAAAAAGACTGTGATTTTACATGTCAAATGGAAAATAACATGAAAAAAACTGTAACTGTGAAGAACCACAAAATTTACTTTTTTTTTTTTTCACAGAAAAATACAGTTAAAATACATTTACAAATGTATCATAATTTCACAAATATTTCTTTTCTATTTCTGAGATTAAACTGTTAATTTAAAGTTTAATACTGTAATATTAAAATTACTGACAGTTAATAGTAACAGAAGTATTTGTTCTGTCAGTTGAACCAGACTTGTTTGTTCATTGACAAATATCTTGTGTAATTAAAGGAGGTTTCACAACAAAAATGTTGAATAAATGTGTTTTTGTGAATGTATAACATGTATAAGCACTGATAAACTGTCCAAATACAGTTTTTATCAGTGGATTGGACAACGAGTCTCACTGAAAATTATTTATATATATATTTATAGAGAATTGGATTGTTTTAATACATGTAAATATTCTGTATTAAACATTAAAAAGTAAGTAAAATCTCAAGTAAAGTTAGGGCAAAAACTCTATTTTAATTCTGGAAAATTACCAATATTTTTTATGAGATGGTTATTTAACAGTATTTTTGGCACCCCTGCTGAAGGCGTATTACTGTTTTTTTTTTGTTTTTGTTTTTTTTTTACAGTGTGACAGGAAGTAGGTAGAACGTTAGCATAGGTATAAAACAAATAAGGTGTTTTTTTTTTTTTTTTAAAGGGTTGAGTTGTGGCATCAATCAGTTTTCTATTTGGATCATTTTATGTCCAGATGGAAGTGTGTGTTGGAGAAAGTAAAGGAAACGCCGGGTCTCAACTGATCGTTTAAATATTTCACGTAACTCAAAACAGGCGGGAAACAGAAAAGTCCAAAATCCAAGTTTTAAAACTTCTGGAGATGTGAAAATAACTTCTGTAAAATCAAGTTTAAATCCAATGGCAGGCATGTTGAACTAAAATATGTACATTATTAAAAATGATCAACAAAAATGAGCTAAAATGCTTGAGGAGCACTGATGCTAACGATGCTAATGATGCTAATGCTAGAAATGGGTGTGTTCCAAAAGGCATCTTAATGTGACCTCTATGAATGCGTAAAAACCTGTTATTAAAAGAGCTGAATAAGGCAACTAATGTGGTTTAATTGTATGTGTAACTGTGGAATAGCTCTGTTTTAGCGGCAGATACATGCTAACGTATTCAACCGGCTGAACTAAAGGTGAACTGAACCGTGACCCTTTAGAGAATATTTGTGCACTAGCTACTACTGCACCAACGATGGTCTTCAAAGTGCATATACAGCCATTTTCTCACAGTAAAGCATCAACACACATAGACAGACATTCACTTACCAAGAAACTTAGATGCAAGTTTTAACGACAAAAGGTAATTACCATTTAAAAAAAAAAAAAAATTTTTTTTTCTCTCTCTCTCTCCGGGACAGAGTCACTTCTTTTCTCGCTTTACATCACTCAAGATTTTCAGTCCTCACACACACATCGGCCTTTTTTTTTTTTTTGTTCCAAACACAATATATTAAAAACAACTCATCAGTAGCAGTCTGTCTTACAGCCGGAATTTTAATCCCTCCTGCCAAATGAACCTCATCCGCCCGAGAAACGAGCAGAACAACCGACACTTGGTTCACAAAGAAAGCAATATCAACAACATCAAAACAACGAGTGCGGGACTTCACTCTTTGTGTCTCGATTCGTACAATTTCAGTATTTTACATTCCACGTGTGGATAAAATTCCTGCAGGGATTGTCGTCTTTCTCCACCCATAAAAGAGTGCTTTCTGTGTAAGAAACGGTGAAAATGGAGGGTGGAAAAGAGGAGGGAGAGGAGGTGGAATGGGGACGGAGTGGAAAGGACAAGGGGGGTGTCGACGTACAGATGAGTTTCCCTGGGTAAGTTTATCTGTTTAGTAAAAATAGTCGAGGTTATCTGCGAAAAAACAAGTGGTATGAGGAGCTGGGACTGGTCTGGAGTGGACGTCCATGTGGATAGTTCTGTGCCATGACCTTAGCATCAACTTCACATTTAGTTAGTTTATTGTAAACGTTAGCATTAAAAAGTTAATCCTAACTTTAGGCCCAATCCCAGTTCACCCCGTGGCCCCTCCCCCCTTGGCCCCCCCCCCTTTAAACCTCATTCTGAGGGGTAGCGGTTAAAATGGTCTGACCCTTCCAGACACACGTCGACGTCACTATAAACCAAAGTTACTATCGTCACTGAAAACTAACAAAATGACGAAAACTACAATTGTAAAAACACTTTTGTTAACTGAAATAAATAAAAACTGTAATTAAAAGAAAAAAAACATAACTAACTGAAACTGTATTGTGTGTTTACAAAACTAACTAAAATGGATAAAAATTATGGATAAAATTCCCTTTGTTTTCATCTTTGTCAACGTCAGATTGATTTGAAAGCGATTTATTTTGCTCTAGTGATTTTAACTAGCAGCACCATCAAGGTTCTAATAGTGTTGGATTGTTACCTCCGCCAGGAGGTATTGTGATCAGTTTGCTTTGCGTGCGTTTGTTTGTTTGTTTGTTAGCAAGATAACTCAAAAAGTTAAGGACGGATTTTCATGAAATTTTCAGTAAATGTTGATACTGACACAAGGAAGAAATGATTAAATTTTGGTGGTGATCGGGGGGCTTGGCAGAGGTCTGCATTCTCAGTGTTTTTCTTGTTCATGTCTAGTTTAGTTTTATTTAGTTTTGACTTTTTTTTTTCTCTAATTCAGTTCATTTTAATTCATTTTTAGAGCAGGTTTGATAGTTACCTCCGCCGGCAGGTATTGTGATCATTTTGCTTTGTTTGTTTGTTTGTTTGTTTGTTCTCATCTTCAGTGTAAAACTCTTCCCCCCATCTTTCCCAGATCTTCCCCACAGATAGGCCTAGGCCCTGGGACCAACCCAGTCCATTTTGGTCCCAGTAGGACAAAGTTCAAGGTCACAGCAAGGTCACAACATCTACAGTTTTCCATCTGTCATCACTGAGACATTTTACAAAATTCATAAAAAAATTCCAATCGACTCTGATTCTCCTCCAGTTGGATCCACCTGTAGCTTAGAACAGTCTCTTGTATGTGGAACTAAATTGTCCACATCCACTGTGGAATGTGGACTCTGTGGACATTTACACTGAACACTGAAAATCCCATTTCCCACACATTTAAAATTAGAACTCAACTAATATTGATGTGAATTGAATCTAATTGGACAGACACATGACTGGGACCAGATTCAACTGTTTCTGTGTATGGAACAACCTGGAAACTGTGGAATTTAAACAGAAAGAGTGGATCCACACATGCACAGAGTTCAGGCTGAAGGAGGAGCTGTGAGTTCTGAACACTGGTTTTATTAGTTTTCATTATTTTCTAAATGCTTAATTGTAGTTTAGTTGGAGCTCAGTGGTCTCTTTTCTCTTCTTCTCTGTCGTCGTATTCAAATCAATCCCAGACAGGACTCTGCTGCTTTAGTCTCCATGTTTCCAGGTAGAGTGGGGACCAGAAGACGACTGGAAACCACAAGTGACGGACCAAAAAGTGTCGTATGGTGCTGCTAGCTAAAATTGCTAAAGCAAAATAAATCGCTTTCGTATCAATCCAACATTGACAAAGATGAAAACGAAAGGAATTTTATGCGTAATTTTTATCCGTTTTAGTTAGTTTTGTAAACACACAATACAGTTTCAGTTATCATTCTTTTCTTTAATTATAGTTTTTTTTTAAATTTCAGTCAACGAAAATGTTTTTACAATTCTAGTTTTTGTTATTTTCGTTAGTTTTCGATAATAACTTTGTTCACGTGTACGTGCAGAACGGAGGGGGAGGGCCAAGTGGGGTGAAAGTGGATTGGGCCTGAGTGTTAATGGGACAAACAGACAGAAAAACAGTGAGAGGAAACATTTCTGTGGTCGTTGTGTACAAACAGACTAGTACGGAACATTTATCTGTACGTTCACAGAGCCAGGCTGTGGGCGTCTGCATCACCTACCAGGCTACGTCCAGACGGTACATTTGGATGACGTTAAATTTAGGAAAGAAGACGAGGAAGAAGCAGGTGTGAGTGTTTGTCCTGGTGTCTGAAACGTGGTGTGGACGTACAATGAGGTCTGGACTTGTGTCTGTCTCTGTTATGCTGGTGCGACTAATCATGGCTGAAGGCAGTGCGCTCTGTGGTGCTGGTGTGGCTTTGTTTTTTTTTTTTTTTTTTTTTTTTTTTTTTTTATTTCCCGTCGTTAAAGAGGATTTCTCTGGTGATCATTTGGCTGAGAGACAGACAGACAGACGGACGGACGGACGGACGGACAGAGGCTGTGATGCTGGCTCAAATCTGAAACCTGATCTCTGCTTGGACGTCTCAGTCTCAGCATGTTCCTGCTCAACGTATTTATTTCTTATTTATTTGTGCTATATGATGAGCTCTAGGGGTCTGGAGGTGGAGCCACTGCTCTGTAGTGACCACCGTAAGGCAAACGAACATCATAAAGCACCGTGACATCAACTGAAAACAACGCACAAGTCCATGCACGGTCAGCGGAGTGGGTACCAGGGCCCAGGGTCACAGCACAAGGGCCTTAACCCACCTAGGTCAAATGTTTGAGTAGAGTTGGAATTTTATTACAATTTTGATTTATATACTTAATATTTGGAACCAATATTCACTTTTAAAGTCTTTGAAAAGGTTCATTAAGCACCTGTGTGTTATTTATGCAATAAATTATATACACTTTTCAAATTGGATTTTATATTTTTTGTGGTGTTTTTGTCCTTTTGTGTTGATATAGTAGGTTAAAGTGAAAAAAATAATAGACAGGTGATATAGATGAAGTTGTGCTGAAAAAGAAGATACTAAACATGGGTATAGTAAACATTTGTTTCTATAGTATATAAAGACAAAACCTAAAGAACTCAAAAACAGCCAAAATAGACTCAGACCACTGAGGGTTCAGATGCTGCAGCTCTTTCATCATTCACATTTTCAGTTCTAGTTTGTTCAGGTTTAATTGTCAGCCTTGTAAATCACAGCTGGACTGACTGGACATAACCTGACCAAGGAAAATTCAATTCATTTCAGCCAAAAAATGTCTCTGTTTTGAAAGTCTGGGGTCACCACTAATGTGTGATGGTAAAATGGGGTCAGGAGCTAAAAAGGTTGGAAACCACGGTGTTAGAACGTTGGTCTTGTTGGTACTTCCCTGGGCCCTGGCCGACCGCTCCGCTGAGGTTCATGAAAAACGGAGCAGTAATGTTAGCATAATCCTACTGCACGAACAGTCACAGGTGAACGTAGAAGCCTGTGAGCAGAGGAGAACGTTCCTGTCCTTCATGTGGGTGAACAGAGTTTGGACACTTCCTGCTACAGGTCCGACAGATTCTGGGTCAGATTTGAGCCGGCCCAGTTAAGTTCAGCTGATGGTAGCTGTAATGCCACATACAATAACCATATCTATGGATTTTATTATGTGATAAATCTATGATTCTATATGCAGTGTGGTGTATATTAGTATGACCAACCTGTGTGAGGCACATTAGCACATCAGAATTACTAAGCCTGCAGTTCCCTGTCGGAGCCATGGCCTGGTCAGCATGGCTTTCATTCACAGTGATAGTGAGCAGAGTATGGAACCCACACAGTGCACCGACAAATGGCAGCTGGCAAACTGGACCCGCTTCATCATCCTATTGCTGTGTGTGTACTGCTGCTGCTGCTGCTTTATATATATATATATATATATATATATTATATATATATATATATATATATATATATATATATATATATATATGTGTATAGATCTATGAATCCCTGTATAATCGGTTCTATTTCAGTACCCTGCAACGTAAATCAGTAACACTGAGACGGCTGAAGGCGCCTAAAAGGCGGGGTCACAGTCCACGGTGGGTCTGTGATGTCATCAGAGGTCGACATAAAGGACTGTGTGTGTGCTCTTGCAGACAGAGATTCTGTTTCCAGAGTATTGTTAAGACTGTTCAAAAACAGGCAGGAACGGGAAAGATGTGGGAGAAAGGGAGAAAGGGGGCGGGGTCTGGGCTACTTAGGGATACAGACATTGTGGTTTTAGTGCAACAGAAAAAAACCTGATAGTTACTTGTAGTGGATGGCAGTTTGGGATATGGTAGGTGGAGCTTAAAGGTGCGGCAGACTTTCATGAGCAGATTTTCCTCAGATCTGTCCATCCTCAGTCGTACCCTCAGTGTCAGGAATCTGTTCGTCTGTCTGACATTCCTCACCTGAATCTCTTGCATTACGGTGAACAGTTTCTTAGTTCCATCCACCAGAAACAAAACGTGTATTTACATTCAGAACGGGAAGGGAACTAAGGAATCTGAGGAATTTTGTCATGACGTGCATTGTGGGAAACGGAGGTTCGTGCAGCCACCTGACAGCAGCGGCTGCTAAAGACACGACACAGAAATGCCACCGCTACTGCTCCCTTTCCCACAATGCACGTCGTGACAAAATTCCCTCAGATGCTGAGTTCCCTTCCAGCTCTGATTGTAAACACATGGTTTGTTTGTGGTGGATGGAACTAAGAAACTGTTCACCATGAGGAAGAGATTCAGCTGAGGAATGACAGACAGACGAACAGACGAATGAAACTGAGGACATGACTGAGGATGGACAGATCTGAGGAAAAAACTGCTCATGAAAGTCTGCCGCACCTTTAATCAGCAGTGTTGAACTCATGTCGTTCGTTTCTTCTGGGATAGGGCAGGCGTTCACAACGTCTTTGAAATCACTTAGTGTTCATTTCTGCTGCACCGGTGAGGGAGGGAGGTTCTGCCAGGAAGGACAAGTCTGTGGTCCTGAGGTGATCCGCCCTCGATCCGCCTCGCCCCCCCCCCCTCCTTCCGGGCCGGTATCCACAGGCCAATACTGCTGACTCAACGCTGTTTGTTTCATGCACCTCCCAGTCACCACCACAACAGTCGGTGGGCCCGACCCTAGAGGGCCACATGGCTTCCACTGGAGTCCCAGGTCCAAGTGCCCTGATGCCAACCTTTAAGTTCAATCGGCACAATGAAAAGTCACTAAATACCCCCCCACCCACCGTTGGCCTTATTGTCATTTCAGCTTCACCCCCCGACAAAAAAAAAGAAAAAAAGAAAAAAAAAAAAACAGATTCCAGAGTGGCTGTTGGTCCCACATGGTGTGTGATTCCAAAACTTGACAAAAAAAAGGAGAGAAAAATAAACCGTCTGCCAGGTGAGCTGTGGATGCACGGCCCAGTATGACGGGTCCATGTTGGCAACTGGGCTGTACTTTGTGTACATACGTACATATATGTATATTTATATATATATTTCTCTCTTAAATAGATCTCTCTATGCTGTGCATGCATGTGAGTGTGTTGCAGACAGAGGGACGACTGCTGGGACATGGACACGGTGAGGTAGAATCTGTTGGTTCTGCTTCTGGGACTTGAATGGGTTCAGCCTGCAGAGGTAAGTGACAGGCCCCTCCCACCTCCACCTGCCGGCGCTGAACTACGACTAAGACAGCGGGGGGAGGTGAGGAGGCGGGGCTTATGGAGCCATACACACACACACACACACGGAGACAGGAAGTGAGGATAAGGACGAGATGACGAACTGAACAGCTGAGGTAATCCATCCAAAAACAACAAACAGGTGTGTGTGTGTGTGTGTGTGTGTGCGTGTGTGTGTGTGTGTGAGTGTGTGTGTGTGTGTGTGTGTGTGTGTGTGTGTGAGTGTGTGTGTGAGAGGTAATGAAAATAAGAGGTATGTGTCTGAGAGGTATTCTAGTAACAGATACTGTATATTTGTATATTCATATATTGTTTTTAGTGAGCTGACGGCTAATGTTGTAAGTTATATAAATTCATACATTTTCTTAAAGATCTGAGCTTTTTCATAACGATAAATGACACTCTGCAGTTTTAAAAAGTAGTGGAAACACCTCTGTTGCCTTTAGATCACAGGTGTCAAACATGCATCCCAGGGGCCAAATCCGGCCCACCAAAGGGTCCAGTCCGGCCCACCGAAGGGTCCAGTCCGGCCCACCGAAGGGTCCAGTCCGGCCCACCAAAGGGTCCAGTCCGGCCCACCGAAGGGTCCAGTCCGGCCCTGGGGATGAATTTGTGAAATGCAAAAATTACTCTAAGATATTAACAATCCTTTTAGTTCAGGTTCCACATTCAGACCAGTTCCATCTCCAGCGGGCTGGATTCAGTAAAATATGATCATAATAACGTGCACTGTAAAAAAAAAAATCTGTAATTTAACAGAATTTTCACTGTTTATTTTACAGATTTTTCCCGTATTTTAAAGATACAGGAAAATATCAATGAAATGACAAAAATAAACTTTGATTTTACATGTCAAATGTAAAATAACACGAAAAAACTGTAACTGTGAATAACCATAAAGTTTCCATTTTTTAAAAATATTTTTTTCTTTTTTTCACAGAAAAATACAGTTCAAATACATTTGCAAATGTATCGTAATTTCACAAATATTTTTTTTTCTATGTATGAGATTAAACTGTTAATTTAAAGTGTAATACTGTAAAATAAATAAATAAATAAATAACATGAGATAAAATTACTGACAAGTATTACTGACAGAACTATTAGTATTAGTTCTGTCAGTTGAACCAGACTTGTTTGTTAATTAACAAATATCTTGTGTAATTACAGGAGGTTTCACAACAAAAATGTTGAATAAATGTATTTTTGTGAATGTATAACATGTATAAGCACTGATAAACTGTCCAAATACAGTTTTTATCAGTGGATTGGACAACGGAGTCTCACTGAAAATGATATGTGTATATATATATATATATATATATATATATATATATATATATATATATATATATATATATATATATGTATAGGGAATTGGATTGTTTTAATACATGTAAATATTCTTTATTAAACATTAAAAAGTCAAAACATATGCAAAATCTCATGTAAAGTTAGGGCAAAAAAACTGTATTTTAATTATGGAAAATTACTGTATTTTTATGAGATGTTTTTTTCTGTTATTTAACCATATTTTTTGGCACCCTTGCTGCCTGAATAATACTGTTTTTTTTTTTTTTTTTTTTTTTTTTACAGTTTATTTATTTATTTATTTATTTATTTTTCCCAGTGTAAATAATGACAACTCCAAATGTTTCTCTTTGTAAATGTAAATATTTTCAAGTGTTTACACTAAAACAAAGTATAATTTCACAATAAATGTGAATAACCTGAACAAATTTGATCAATCTGAAATGTATGAAGAGAAGTCAGTACAATTTTACCAATATTCTGTCTGTTACTAAATGTTTTGTGTGTTTGTAGATCCACTGTGATCTGTCAGTTATAATGTACATGTGGAAATGATAAACTGAGGCAGAATATTGTTCAAATTACACTGATTTTTTCAGTTTGTTCATGTTATTCACATGTTTGAAAGGATAGTTTGTAGACGTAAACCTGTTCATAATGTAAATCAACTTTTTTTGTCGCTCTTAAACACAGAGAAAAGTTTGGAGTTGACATTATTTCAATATTATTCTGTTATTATTTGACTGGTTCAGTCCACTGCAGATCTAATTTAGCTGAATGTGGAACTGAACTAACATGAGTTTGAAACCCCTGCACTAGCTGTTTCTATACAGGCCATGAGAGCTGAGGACGCTAGCATGCTAACAGCTATGTAACAGAAGACAACAAGCACGTAGTCAGACCTGGTGAAAATAACATTGGATTCAAAGACATTTGGAAGATAATATTGTCAGTATTTGGGTGAAATGTAGGTGAAAGATCCGTAAACATTTTATTGACAAAAGTCACTGACACCAGTGTGTCTGTTTACTCATACTGTTTATGCTACGTAAGCTACTCACTGCCTATTTAGCTTATGCTAATTTAGCCATGCTAGCATGCCTCCACTCACACGGCATTAGACTCAAACAGAACCAATAAAAGGCAAGTGGTTGTATTCTATTTAGATTTTTTTTTTTTTTTTTTGCTCACTTGAGTATGCATTAGCACTTTAACGATACTGCATATGTTAGCACAAAAAAAAAACAACCCATAATTCCACAAAGGTAGCTAGCATTTAGATGTTTAGATGCATTTAGACTATTTTGAATAAAAAGCCAAAATATTTTAATTTAGTTAAACAAACGTGTTGTCTTAATTATTTCAGGATTTGTTTGGTGTTTTGTCTTATTTTTTATGTTTCACATTAGTATCATGTTGGACACAGGTCTAAATAGTAAAGGCTGAGTATGAAGTGTTTCCACTGTAAACGGATCCAACACTAGAGGTGAACAGAGAACTACAAACATACAAACAAACACACAAACAAACAAACAAACAAACAAACACAGACTGTGGGTTTAACTATGACCATCCACACAGTCAGACGACAGATAATGCATTTTACAAACTATGAGGTAAAAGTGCAGGTGTGTGTGTGTGTGTGACAGATATAGATAGAGGTCAGTATGTGAAGGAGGAAAATGGAAGTAAATCTGTGTCATCACATTTGGAATTATAAAAAACATTGAATTTTTTTGCACTGAAATGAAATATCTGAATTATTATTATTTTTTTTCCACTGAAATTAAGTATTTGAATTTTTTTGTACTGAAATAAAATATCTGAATTGTTTGTCCCTGAATTCAACTACGTTCATAAATTGAGAATTGATAAAATTCAGATACTTAATTTCAGTGCAAAAAATAAATTCAGTGCTACAAATTCAATGTCTTTTATAATTCAAATTCTGATGACACAGATTTACTTCCACAGAGGTAGGTCGACACTCGACGGACTGAAGGTTGGACCAAACATTTGGATTGGGGGGGTCATGGTTGTGTGTGTGTGTGTGTGTGTGGGGGGGGGGGGCAGGTCCCACAGATGAACATCCAAACATCACAGTGTGTATTAGTTCAGGATGAGGGAACAGCTGATCGTCCAAACCTCTGGAGTCACAAAACAGTGGGTTTGCATATTGAATACATGGCAGTGTGTGTGTGTGGTGTGTATGAGGGTGTGTGTGTGTGTGTGTGTGTGTATGAGGGTGTGTGTGTGTGTGTGTGTGTATGAGGGTGTGTATGAGGGTGTGTGTGTGTGTGTGTATGAGGGTGTGTATGAGGGTGTGTGTGTGTGTGTGTGTGTGTGTATGAGGGTGTGTATGAGGGTGTGTGTGTGTGTGTGTGTGTGTGTGTGTACCTCTCCTAACTGTGTTTCTTTCTGGTTTTCATGTGTATGCTGGTGGCAGGTTTAAAAAAAAAAAAAAAAAAAAAACCTAAAAAAAAAACTTACAAAACAAAAGAAAAACAATCAAATTTTCGTCTTCTCTCCCTCCTCCAAATGTTGTATTCCTCCAAAAAAACTACCCACATGTCTGCTCTTCTTCTCCTCCTCCTTTGTTTAAACCTCCTGGTCCTCGAACACCTCCAGGAACAGCGGGGGGAACAGTTCGTTGGGACACTCCACCTTCATGTGCAGGAAGCGGCTGGCGTGGCAGGCTCCGATCATGCGCAGGTCCGTCACCTTCATCAGCAGTTTGGGCCAGAAGTGCGGAATGTTGTGCTTTCTGTAGTTGATGTAGTGTTCGAAGGCCAGCAGGTAGGCCTCCTGGCACTGCTCGATCTTCTCCACGCTGTTCAGCCCCGAACGGTCTGCAGACACCCACAACGACAAACAGTTAGAGAGGACGCTCCGACACACACACACACTGAGAAAAGTCTAAACCTGACCTCCTGGATTTGTCTCATGTCTGTTCCAAATATGTGATCCGACTTCAGATCCGACAGATTCACCTCCAGAGGAACTGGACACTGAGACAGAAGAAGTGACTCAGACAGCAGATCTGGAACATCTGAGTTACACTGACCTGAACAACAGCAGTTTGTTTTTTGTTTTTTTTCTCAGTTCAAGATTTTTTTTTTTTTTTTTTGCTCAACTCTACTTTTTTTATCTTACCAGCCAACAGGCCGTAAGCTATGGTCGTCATGCAGCGTCCAGCGTTGTCGTCTGTTGTCGTTCATCATCGTTGTCATCGATTGTCGTCTGTCGTCCGTTACAAAAATTTAAATTGTCTTTTTCTCTGAAACTACAATTCCGATTGACTTCAAACTTGGTCTACAGCTTCTTTATGATGATGTCAACAAAAGTTAGTGAAATTATTTGGATCCGGATCTGATTCTGGATTTGGTGCAACTTTGAAAAATGTTCCCATTATAACAGATAGGAAGTGGATTGATCCAATAAATCAGTATCAATGATATCAAGTGTGAATTTGAATTTTTGACAGATCTGATTGAATATGAGCAAAACATGGACTATTTCTGTAATAGAATAAATACACAGAACTGGGGCAGAATAAATGGATCTGGATACATTTCCCAAAGCTTTGAATTTGGCCGCTAAGATACAGGGACATTGGTCCGATTTTTTTTTTTTTTTTAATTGAATTTTTTTGTCTTGATTCAAGATTTTTTTTTTTTTTTTGCTTAATTGAAGATTTTTTTGTTCAATTCAAGATCCATCCATTCATTTTCTTCCGCTTTATCTGGGCCGGGTCGCAGGGGTAACAGTCTAAGCAGGGACGCCCAGACTTCCTTCTCCTCAGACTCCTCCCTCTCCTCAGACTCCTCCCTCTCCTCTGACTCCTCCCTGTCCTGAGACTCCTCCCTCTCCTCAGACTCCTCCTCCCGGTGGGACATGCCCAGAACACCTCCCCAGGGATGAGTCCAGGAGGATCAGACCCAGATGTCTAATCCACCTCAGCTGGTTCCTCTGGACGTGGAGGAGCAGTGGCTCTACTCTGAGCTCCTCCCTCTTGACTGAGCTCCGCCCCCTATCCCTAATGATGGACCCACCCACCCATACGGAGGAAACTCATTTAAACCGTTTGTTTCTGGGATCTTGTCTAGCAAAAAAAATCTTCCAGTGGATCCAGGTAAGCAGCTGTTGTTCAGGTCAGTGTCAGTCAGATGTTCCAGATCTGTTGTCTGTACATCAGGTCTTCTGTCTCAGTGTCCAGTTCCTCTGGAGGTGATTCTGTCGGATCTGAAGTCTGATCAGATACTTGGACTAAAAATGAGACAAATACACTTGGACAGATTTAGATTTTGGCAGTGTATTATCTTATCTTATCTTATCTTATCTTATCTTATCTTATCTTATCTTATCTTATCTTATCTTATCTTATCTTATCTTATCTTGTGTGTCTGGGATGGCCTCCTCCAGACCCTCACAGGACATTACACAACTGTTGTGACTAATACATAAACCTGCACTGACTGGACTGAATCCAACATGATGGTGGAGTTCAGCTTCAGTGTGAAAACAGGTGGAGTTCAGCTTCAGTGTGAAAATAGGTGGAGTTCAGCTTCAGTGTGAAAATAGGTGGAGTTCAGCTTCAGTGTGAAAACAGGTGGAGTTCAGCTTCAGTGTGAAAACAGGTGGAGTTCAGCTTCAGTGTGAAAACAGGTGGAGTTCAGCTTCAGTGTGAACTCATGCACATGCAGAAGAACGCCTGCTTTGTGTTTGTTGTTTCGAACCTGAGCTCATGAGCAGCACGGCCTGCATCAGCGCCACTTCTGAGTCATCCAGGTTGAACTGGGCCAGGCTCTTGCCCAGGTCAAAGATGGCGTCCGACACCACGCCCAAGCCGCCGTTTTTCAGCTGCTCGCGCTTCACCGCCATCTCACCGCTGAGCGTCAGCGTTTCGCTCTCTGGATCGTAGCGGACGGCGGCCCTCAGCGACATGATTTCCATGCAGCAGCCTTTCAGCAAGATGATCTGATCTTCACAAGGCAGCTGGAACACAAACAAAGCACAGGAACCACGAACATTTAAATATACGAGCTGTCCGGGATCCATGAGCACCGAGTATAATCTACATTCCAGTGGAGTTTAAACGTGTGGGTGGGTTCGTGAACAGTCAGGTCACATGTTTCCTGTTTGGACCCAACCCCGTAAAAACAAACCTGTAGCCCACAGGTGTCAAACATATGGCCCGGGGACCAAATCTGGCCCACCAAAGGGTCCAGTCCGGCCCTGGGATGAATTTGTGAAATGTAAAAATTACACTGAAGTTATTAATTCTTTTAGTTCAGGTTCCACATTCAGACCAATTCAATCTAAAGTGGGCGGGACCAGTCAAATACTATCATAATAACATAGAAATAATGACAACTACAATTTTTTCTCTTGGTAAATGTAAATATTTTCATGTATTTACACTACAAAAAAAGTATAATTTCACAAAAAAACATGAATAACCTGAACAAATATGAACAACCTGAAATGTCTGAAGAGAAGTAAATACAATGTTAACAATACTAGCGGCATTGTACCCGTGGTGTCATTGTACGATAGTGCCCTCCAGTGGTGCAACAGCAGCATTGCACCCATATGCCCTCCTGTGCTGCAACATCAGGACATACATCGCACATACGACACAGAACGTCCATTATAGTAGGATTCTGTCTGTTATTTAAAATGTTTTGTGTGTTTGTAGATCCACTGTGATCTGTCAGTTATAATGAACATGTGGAAATGATAAACTGAGGCAGAGTAGTGTTCAAATTACACTGATTATTTCCGTTTGTTCATGTTATTCCCATTGTTTGAAAGGATAGTTTGTAGATGTAAACCTGTTCATAATGTAAATGTACTTTTTTCACTCTAAAACATAGAGAAAAGTTTGGAGTTGACATTATTTCTATATTATTCTGTTCTTATTTTTCTGGTTGGGTCCACTGCAGATCCAATTTAACTGAATGTGGAACTGAACTAACAGGAGTTTGACAGTCCTGGTTTAGAATCTGCTCAATAAAAGTGAGGTAACTATTTGCACTCATTTTGGTTTGAGTAGATTTAAACCCATATTTGGAGTCAAATGTGACTAAATGTAACTTTAACAGCAATAACACACAAAAAGAAATGAGGTCAAATCCACCGAACACATTCCAATAGATTACACAACAAATTACTCCTAAAAAGTGAGTAATATGTTCATGTACTTAATTTAAGGCAGGGAGTATCAATCTAAATATTGATAATATCCATACTACAGTGTGTGTGTGTTGGTATTGGATCGATACTAGTGTGATGACATCAATACTTCTGTTGCACTTTCTCTTCTATACATCCAATAAAACACCTCAAATTCCTCTGAGCACCTCTCTGTTTCTCTCCCTCTCTCTCTCTCTCTCTCTCCCGCTCCCATTCTCTCTCTACATCTCTCTCTCTCTCCCTCTGTCCTTCTCTCTCTCTCCCCCTCTTTCTCTTCCTATTTTTCTCTCTCCCCCCTCTCTCTCTATCCTTCTCTCTCTTTCCTTCTCTCTCTCTGTCTCCCCCTCTCACTCTCTCTCTCCCTCTCTGTCTCCCCCCCCCTCCCTCTCTCTCTGTTTCCCTCTCTCTCTCTCTCTGTCTCTGACTCTCTCTCTCGTAAATAGTTCATATTTTTTTTCTCTGTTCAGGTCTTTTTGTTTTTCTTTCTTTGTCCAGTAGATGTCAGTGGTGTGACTCTGACTTTCTTCACTTGTTTAAACTTTTTCTTTCTTTCTTTCTTTCTTTCTTTCTTTCTTGGACACATGTTCAAAGGTCATCAGTGTTCACTTTTCTTTGGTGAACACAGTCCCAGGTTTGACTGAACATTCATTCAGTGCATTTACACCAGTAGGAGGAGGAAAAACAGCAGTTACAGGTGGACTGGAACACAGCATTAGTTTTGACTTTTTTTCCTCAAATTTAGTTGGTTTTAATGAATTTTTCAAGCAGGTTTGCTAGTTTTTATTAGTTTTCATTTTCTTGTAAGTGCTTAGTTTTAGTTTAGTTTTATTTTTTTCATATCTTCACCGTTGTATTCACAGAAATCCCAAACAGGACTCTGCTGTTGTTTTTTAGTCTCCATGTTTCCAGGTAGAGTGGGGACCAGAAGACGACTCTAAACTAGTGACGAGAAGTGACAGACCTTGAAGCACCATATGGAGCCGCTAGCTAAAATTGCTTGAGCGAAATAAATCGATTTCGTATCAATCTGACATCGACAAAGACAAATTTTATCTATAATTTTTATATGTTTTAGTTAGTTTTGTAAACACACAATACAGTTTCAGTTTGTTGTTGTTTTTTCTTTTAATTATAGTTTTTATTTATTTCAGTTAATGAAAATGTTTTTTTAAATTCTAGTTTTCGTCATTTCGTTAGTTTTTGTTAACGATAATAACCTGGGTGTGGACTCGGCAGACAGCAGTAAGCAGACTCTGGAGGTGTGGTCGGTCGTCTCTATATCTTTTCATATGTAAAAATAAATGAGCTTTGTGTTTTAACCCAAATTGTGTCCAGAGTGCTAGAATCCTTCCATGACACACCAGTACATGTGAGGTTTTCCTACTGAGAAAGTCCTTTGTGAGAACATCTACATATGAAACAGAACAGAACAGGACAGCAGCGTCCACAGAAACTGTACATGCCAAAAATGTACCATAATGACACAGTAAAGACCTGAAAAGATCCATGTTGTCTTCAACTACCACATACAGACACTGATCATACACTGCAGTCAGCAGCCCACATAAAGCCAAATGATCCTTAAGCTGCTACTGTTCATGTCATTGGGTGACTCAGGCATGAGTCCAGACATGTAGTCTGCTCAAGGGAGTAGGGTGGATTCTGACATTGGTGTGGACACTAAAGGGCTCCAAGGCAGCACTTCTGAAAGATGAGGTTTTTCTCCATTTGTAATCATAATTTCAAGTTGTGTAGAGCTGATCAAACAAGCAAATAATAATTGTCAGGAAAAGAATTCAGTAACTGACATGTTTATAATGCATATCTGAATACAGTAACTGAGTACAGTTACTGCCTGAGGAAAAAAAGGCTTTTACTTTCAATTAGTACATGTAATTTATTCCCCACAAACATGGATGTATAAAATCACATCTAGAATCTGAAGTTTTATTGTGTTTCCCCACAAATAAACTTTTGCTCTCTGCCACACAAAACTATGAAATTAAGTAAAAATAACTTTTAAAAAGTTTCTCTTTGGCATTAAATATTGTCTTTTATTCAATATGTGTATTGTTTATTTTGCACATCCATAACTAATCCCAGACATAATAAAACAGTACAGATGCAGTTAGAGGCAGAAAGTCTCAAAGGGCTTCTGTTAAAGCCTCCACCTCATAAATGCATCAACATGATAAAAGTTATGAGACTTCTATAGTCTATACACGTTCAGAATTCATTTAAAAAAGACTATATTATATAAAGCTATATAGAGTCTTTTTATCAATATATATCAATGCGATAGCATAATTGATTTCCTTCAGTATTTCTTAAAGGACATCTGTGATGTGCTTTTTCCAAGAACAAACTGAACTGCTGAGCCTGTACAGTTCTATACCCTTGAAGGAACTTACACTTTAACTCCTACAGAAGTGTCTTATGTCCAGTTTTCTTCTCTTCCACATCCTTCAAATCCTAATTACTGAGCACACAGGCACAGATGCACACATGCACGCACACAAACAGACACACATACAAATGTAAATGGACATGACTCCACTGATTTAAACTCCGTCCAGCTGACGTGACCCAGGCAGAAGAACAGTCCAAACCTGTTGAACACTTCCACTGGCTGTTGTCTCACATACACATGCACTGACGCCTGTCCGCTCCAACCAGCATGTTGGAAGGAACTTTTACAAGCAGATGGAGTGACAGCGGGGACGGCCAATCACATGTACGTTAGCGGCAGAGCCAATCAGAGAGTGAGATTTAGGTTACAAGTGGGACTTGTAGTAGAGACTGACTGTTAACCCTTTGTGTGCCGTAATCATTGACTACAGACAGCGGTTTTAACAGTAGGGACAACGCAGTAGTGGCTGGATATTGGTAGGGACGTGTCCCTAGCGTCCCCATGCAACTCTACGGCCCTGAGTTAGCTTATTCACCTACATCTGGACCAAGGATACTTAGAGAAACAGGAAAACAAGCCCCAGCAGAACATTCAGAGCTCAAGCAGTACAGATACAATCGAACAGAACAGCATCAGAATAAGCAGAACCTACCTCTGAGAACATGGGCAGTTTCTTGGCAAAGTCGACGACTCGCGTGATGGCGGGGGTCATGATCTTGGTGAACTCACTGAAGGCCTCCAAGTCCACCTTGTCTCCGTCTGAAGTGGGCATCATAGGACCCTGTCCGATGTCATCGGGCTAGAAAAGACAGCACACCCCCCCCCCCCCCCCCTCTGGTAAATGTCACAAGAAAAGCCTGATATTTGAGTGAGTTTTCAGAGACGCCTGCCGGCAGCGGTTGAACTTCGAGTTAATACACTGACCTTTGATTAGGCACTTCATGCACGGACACAGGAAGTTAAGAAAATTTTATCTACAGACGGCGCAGAAATGAAACTGAAAAATCAACGTTCTTTTCAAAGTTTACAGACTCTTAAAGAGCACAGAATTGTAACAGCCTGGAACCAATTTCCAAACCTGTGGTCACTGTACTGATAACAGAGTCAATTAACTGAGGTAGTTCCAGGGCTGGGCCGGAGCCAGCGCTTCATCTCAGACCACTTCTTCAGGTTGTGACAGTCAAAGAACTAGTTCTCTGCCGGGAGAATTGGTTCCACAGAGGCTCCAACACATGGCTGATCTAAAACCAAGAGGTACTGAGAAGAAGTTCCAGTTCCGACATGAGACTGAAGAAGCAGCGGAAGAAGGAAAAAGTCTCTGTCACTCTGTAATGTAACAGAACGTACCATTAAACAGGACTGACATAAGTGTGTTCTTGACACGGTACCATATGGGGTAGCAGCTAATGGGATTACCTCTGTACCTCCTCAACTATCAACTGTTAAGGAAATTTTTGTCTACTGCTGGTGAATAATGAAATAGAGACCTCTGCCGGCCGACAAGATTTTATTTCTTTACAAAGAAAGGTCAGTTCTACACACGAGCAGCGATTGTGAAGAAAAGACAAAGAGCCTCTCATAAGATCCACCTTTTATTATTGGGTGAATCGCATTTGTAAGTGACACCTCCAGTCTCCTCAAAGGGCCTTTGGATTGAATGATGAGCTCAAGGTTTAACAATCAGTCACCTTTTGTTACTTTGCAAGAAAATTTACACACACAGTAGGGGGATTTGGGTAAGATATGGGAAAGTTAGCATGCAGTGGGGAAGGGTATTCAGGAAAGAATACGGGAACAAAGAAGGGAATCCGATAAAGAAGTTAAAATTCCATTACACAGCAGAATTTGCTAACATGATCTTGAGGAAGAACCAAAAATAATCCTGCATTTTGGAGTTTAGTTTTGTACCAACGGCGTACATTGGCTCCTCGGACTAAAGTGCACAGACCTACACCATGACCATGATCTGATGATGGTCTCTGTGGTTCTGGTGTGGTTCTGGTGTGGTTCTGGTGTGGTTCTGGTGTGGTTCTGGTGTGGCTCTGGTGCTCAGTGTCATAGAAGGTTTGCAAATATCCTTTATCCTCTGAAAACAAACTGGGTCCAAGTTCTGCACTGGTACTATGCCCATTTGGAGTTCAACTTGTGGACCTTCTAAGAACAAATTCCTCAGATTAATGCAGACTGGGTGCTACTTGCATTAGTTTCTTTTCTTTTCTTTTTTTTCTTTTTTTTTTTTTTTTAATCAGAGGTCGGTGTTTCTCCAGTAGTGGCTAGTTCCCAACTACAGCAGAAAAGCCTAAATGTGTTGCCAGGTGTCGATGTGACAATGTTTTGTTTTTTTTTTCTTTTCTCTTGCTGTTTATGATGTGCAAATAAATAAAAATAAATAAATGAATGAATAAATACACACAGACTCACTTATTTAACCCTTTTAAACCAGGTTCTGAGACCTCTATTTAAACAACATATCAACACTTTCCTTATAAATCTGTTGTATGTGACCCCATATGTGGACGCTATCGTTAATCATCCACCCACTTTTTGCAGGAAAGCCTTTGTTTTTTTGTTTTTTTTTAAAGTTACATTAAGAAGAACGTGTTATCTTCTTCTTTTTTTTTTTTTAATAAGTACTTCATGTTCATGATACTACAGGTTTATAAGGTACTTTACAAAAACACCCAATGTATCAAATGTGAAAGAAAAATCTATCATAAACAAAATGACACGGCAAACCTGACCTGGACCGGATCTGGAACCTGAGCTGGACCTGAGCTGGACCTGATCTGCCTTAGCGGAGGTCTGTGCTCTCCAAGTGCTTTTCATGTTCATGTTTATGGAAGGACATTTTTTGCTTAATTCAAGTTTTTTTTTCTTAATTTATTTTTTATTTTTTTTGCTTAATTCAACTTTTTTCTTTGCTTAATCCAATTATTATTATTATTATTATTATTATTATTATTATTATTATTATTATTATTATTTACTATAATTATTTTTTTTCTTAATTGAAATTTTTTTTGCTCGAATTAAGCAAAAGAAAAAAAAAACTCTTCCAGTGGACCCAGGTAAGCTGCTGTTGTTCAGATCAGTGTAAGTCAGATGTTCCAGATCTCTTGTCTGTAAATCAGTTCCTCTGTCTCAGTGTCCAGTTCCTCTGGAGGTGATTCTGTCTGATTTTCAGTGTGATCAGATATTTGGAACAGAAATGAGACAAATACACTTGGACAGGTTTAGATTTTTTCCAGTGTAATGCTCATTCTAGATTCAACCCAGCCCAGATTTCTGTTCCTGTTCAGGACTGACACTGACATCTGCCACCAGAAAGAAGCTCAGCAGCACAGCAGGGACTGAATGGACAAACCCACAGAACACACGAGTGTTTGGAACACATTTCTAGAATATGGGACAGTTTAGGACAGTTTAGGACAGTTTAGGACAGTTTAGGACAGATGGACCAAAGGGACTAGTGCTGATGTGTTGAGAACAGATAGTTTCAGTGCTGAGCTCTGATAGGTTGTGTCATCTGTGTCACATGTTCCTAAAACACAGACGCTGCTCTTTTCTCCTGGGCGTCCTTCACCCTAAGCAGTTTTTTTTTTTCCTACAGAGCTTCAAAAACTGTTTTTGACTGTAAACCCGTCTGTTCCTTTATGGAAGCGTTGCCACGGTAACCGTCGTCGGACCGTTCTGTTCAGAGTAACCTTCAGCCGCACTCACATGTCCACAGCTGATGAAGACGCTGTTTCTTTTGTGTCAGAATGTCACTTCTGTCCATTTTTGAAGAACATCTGGGTTCTTCTGTGAAACTGGGTTTATTTTAGTAATGTAATGTAATAGTTTGCTCTATGTTGCAAATAAATGTTAATTTTAGACAACATTTCAGCTATATAATGCAAATTTTTAATAGTAAGTTTTAATTTGTTATCAATTACAAGAAATTTCAGGTGACCCCATTTAAATTCCAGGCGACCCCACATGGGGTCCAGACCCCATTGTTGAAAAACACTGACGTAGTGGAAACGCGGCATTTGTTCTACCAAAACGTCACAGGATTTAAAAATGACCTTGAAAAGCCACTAGCTTTAGGTGCATTAGCATTAAGATTAGCATTTTTCAGTTTGAAACAGTCTTAAACTTACTAATAAAAATCTACATTATATAACAGTGTTTCCCAACCTCTTTTGGCTCATGACCCCATTTTAATATCACAAATTTCAGGTGACCCCAGACATTCAAAACACAGACCTTTTTTTTTGGCTAAAATTAATTTGTTTTTGATCATGTAATAGTTTGCTATTGCAAAAAAAACTTTAATTTTAGACAACATTTAGACTATATAATGGAAATTTTTATTAGTAAATTTTAATTTATACAATTTTTTTTATAAATTATTAGAAATTTCTGGCGACCCCAGACATTCAAAACAGAGACACTTTTTTTTATGATAAAATAAATTTTTTTTTGATCATGTAATAGTTTGCTATACTATGTTGCAAATAAACATTAATTTTAGACAACATTTAGACTATATAATGTACATTTTTATTTGTAAGTTATATATATATGTATATATATATATATATATATATATATATATATATATATATATATATATATATATATATATATATATATATTTTTATTTTTTTTTTTTTTTAAATAAATTACTAGAAATTTCAGGCAACCCCACGCATTCAAAACACAGACATTTTATTTACTAAAATGAATTTGTTTTTGACCATGTAATAGTTTGCTATAATATGTTGCAAATAAATGTAAATTTTAGGCAACATTTAGACTATATAATGTAAATTTGTATTAGTAAGTTTTAATCTTTTATCAATTACTAGAAATTCCAGGTGACCCCATGTGGGGTCCAGACCCCAAGGCTGAAAAACACTGACGTAGTGGAAACGCGGCATTTGTTCTACCAAAACGTCCCAGTATTTAAAAATGACCTTGAAAAGCCATTAGCTTTAGGTGCATTAGCATTAGCATTTTTAAGTTTGAAACAGTCAGAGTTTAGGTAAAACTTACAAAGGAGGACAAAGTCAAATTCAATGAGCGTATTAATAATCATCTGTAAATTACCTGAGGTTTGTTAGTAAAATAAATGTATATCTCAGTGTTTTTCAACCTTGGGGTCTGGACCCCATGTGGGGTTGCCTGGAATTCAAATGGGTCGCCTGAAATTTCTAGTAATTGATAAAAAATTAAAACTTACTAATAAAAATTTACATTATATAGCAGTGGTTCCCAACCTTTTTTGGCTCATGACCCCATTTTAACGTCAGAAATTTCAGGCGACCCCAGACTTTCAAAACACAATCCTGAGTGCAAATACGTTCCTAAGTTTTCTGAAGTCAATAACACCAACAGTTTTTTTTTTTACAGTGTATGTCCCGTGTTCAAAGGGCTGAAGCTGTGGTTTACCATGAACTTGCGTTTCTGTTTCCAGCTGGAGCCCTGGGCGTTGGTGTGGCGGTGGGCCTCGGTCACCAGGCGGATCAGGTCCCACTCGGCGCTGTCGGGTTCCGGTCGGACCTGGAGCGTCCGCACCATCTCCTCCCTCTTCCTCTTCTCTCGGTTCTCCTCGATCAGACGACGCTTGGCCACTCGCTTGTTGTCGTCCAACACCACTGTGAACACACACCGTCACAGGGTTAACCCCACCCACTAACTCCACTGGACTGGACTGGACTAGACTGGACTGGGTTCTGGTTCTTTTTTCTCTGTTGGTGTCACTAGTAAAACCTTCTGATGTACACTACCGGTGAAAAGTTTTAGAACACCCCAATTTTTCCAGTTTTGTCAGTAAATTCCATCAGTTCCAGTCCAATGAACAGCTGGAAATGGTACAAAGGTAAGAGTGAACTGCCAGAGGGAAAAAACCAAATAGGTAAAGGTTAAACAAAACTGAAAAATAATGTACATTTCAGAATTCTACAAAAAGGTGAACAAGAAATGGGTGAACAACTGAAAGCAGTTCTGCAGCAATGGAGGCTGATAAAGTCTGGAAAGTTGGTGGTTCAATTCCTGCAGGTGTCCCAACGTTTGTGAATTCCTTCCACCCCCTGTGTCTGCAGAACAGGAGTGTGGAACACACTGTGGTACCAGACCCATGGAGCAGTACTGGAACAGGACTGGACTGAAGAAAGGAGTGTGGTACTGTAAAAATGGAAAAGAGGAAAAGGAATGAACCAGAGAAGAGAGACAGAGCATCAGAAGAGGGAAAAATGGAGGTGTGTCCTCCAGAGAAATGTCCAAGAAAGTCCAGGTGTCAGGAAGTCCAGTTTCCTTCAGCATCCAAAGGCACTGAAACTGGACTGGAAATGCAGACAGAAGAGGTCTGGAAGAAGCACAGACACAACAGAAGCAGAAGACAAGCACTCTTTTTCTGCTGGAACATTCTCCTCCACTCCAATGCCTTCCCAGTGACATTACATTGACAGGCAATCGGACACTCCCTCCTTAAAAAAAATAAAAATAAATTAAAAATGAACGGCTCTTTACAAAGACTCAGTTCCCATTGTTCATTTCAAAGAGCTGTTCAAAAGATTTGATTTGTTCGTGAATGTCACATCACTACTCAGTTTCCACTGTGAATAGAAGACTTCCAGTTGCAGGTTTGATGGGTCCAGTTGCAGCTAAAGCCATTGCTGAGACTTCAAAATAAGAAAAAGAGGCTTGGCTGGGCCATGAAACAACACCAGTGGACTACTGAAGACTGGAAGAAGACTACTGAAGACTACTGAAGACTGGAAGAAGACTACTGAAGACTGGAAGAAGACTACTGAAGACTACTGAAGACTACTGAAGACTACTGACAACTGGAAGAAGACTAGTGAAGACTGGAAGAAGACTACTGAAGACTACTGAAGACTTGAAGAAGACTACTGACAACTGGAAGAAGACTAGTGAAGACTGGAAGAAGGGGTTCTGGACTGATCAAACCTGCACCTGTTCAGTCTGCTGTTCCCAGTGTAAACTCTTCCTCTCTTCCTCCTCCTCTCTCTTCTCTCTTCTTTCAGCTGTTGTCTGTCATAAACTTGTCTTCTGGTTCTGTTGTGTCTTTGGCTCTTCCAGACCTCTTCCTTCAAACCACCATGAAAACAGCTTTCAGTCCAAACCCCAAAAACATAGAACCTGAAGACACGTTTATTCAGCGAACAGTAACAGAACCTTCTGCTGTTTTCCTGTCCTCTTCTTTCTGTTGTGTTCCTGTCTGCATACTTTAGTTGATTCACCCTACAGTCCTTCACAGGAACATTCATAACTCACATTTCCATTTTGGATTCTTTTGTGACTTGAACAAAGAAAAAACACAGATCGTGTCGCTGTGGACGAGTCTGAACATTCAGTCCTTTTACCTTGAAATACCGTTAGTCTGCTGGATAAACATGGAGCCACAACGCTGGGGATGGTGTTCAGAGCCTAAAAGCATCAGTTTCACAGGTTTCAGTTCTGAACTGAACTGATTCAAATCAAAGACAGATCAGATTCAAGTCTGCAACGACTCTATGACCTTCAACCTGTTCAAACACATTTAGGCTTTGGGTTCATCAAGTGAAGACTGTCACTGAAGGAATTCACTTTATTTATACTGTACATGAAGAACATGTCAGTGTCTCTGTCCTCAGTCCTGTTGGACGACCTTTGTCCTGTGTCTCTGACACTGTGTACACCACTGTAAGCTCTACATATGTATGCTTATACACCAACAGCATCCAGCACAGACACACACGTCTATACAGGGATGGGGAATGAACGAATAAATAAATAAATAAATAAATAAATAAATAAATAAAAAAAAATAAAAGATTACTTTTTACTGTAACACAGTATTGTAAGACATTACTAATTAACTGGGTACATGTTCAACAGCGCTTGTGTTCACCCATAATTTAACAGTACAAATGAAAAAATGAAAAAAAAAAAAAAAACAGCCGGACAGTGAGACGTTTCAGAACCCAAAATGTGTCAGTACAGTTCTGTTTCCTGTCGGTGTTTCAGCCAATGGGTGAAGACGACAGAAGACAGTCCGGTGTCCACACGGACCTACGCTCAGTACTAACACTAAACCTGCTGTACAGAGGCTAGTTAGCATGTTAGCATGTTAGCATGACCCCTGTGATCAGCAATGACAAGGTAAGCTAACATTTCTGGGAGTAGTTAGAATTCTGTACCGACTGCAAATTTATCCACCGTTGTCCTCGGCCCCGCCCATTTATGACCAGAGTCTGTCTGTAACTCCAGAGTAATACAGGAGTCAAGTAACAGATTACATTTCAGAGAAATTAATACTGTAAGATAAGGAGTAACTTTAAAGTAACAGTAACAGTAATTACCTCCGCCAAGGAGGTTCTGTTTTTAACAGGGTTTGTTTGTTTGTTTGTTTGATAGTTAGCAACATAACGGAAAAAGTTAGGAATGGATTGTGATGAAATTTTCAGGAAATGTCTGAAATGGGAGGAGTAACAAATGATTAGATTTTGGGAATGATCCAGACCACTGTCTGGATCCAGGAATTTTTAAATGGATTCTTTATCATTGGGAGAATGGGAGATTTTCAACATAAACTCCACACTATAAAACCCCCCATAAAAAACAGTATTATTCCGACAGCAGGGGCGCCGAAAAAATATTGTAAAATAACGGAAAATAACCATCTCATAAAAATATGGCAATTTTCCATAATTCAAATACAGTTTTTTGCCTTAACTTTACATGAGATTTTGCATATTTTTTTTTACTTTTTAATGTTTAATAAAGAATATTTACATGTATTAAAACAATCCAATTCCCTATAAATATATTTATAAATTATTTTCAATGAGACTCAGCTGTCCAATCCACTGATAAAAACTGTATTTGGACAGTTTATCAGTGCTTATACATGTTATACATTCACAAAAATACATTTATTCAACAGTTTTGTTGTGAAACCTCCTGTAATTACACAAGATATTTGTCAATTAACAAACAAGTCTGGTTCAACTGACAGAACTAATACTTCTGTTACCGTTAATTGTCAGTAATTTTATCTGGTTTTATTTTATTTTTGTTTCACAGTTTTAAACTTTAAATTAACAGCTTAATCTCATAAATAGAAAAGAAATATTTGTGAAATTATGATACATTTGCAAATGTATTTTAACTGTATTTTTCTGTGAAAAAAGAAAAAAAATCATTGTAGTGAAAATTCTGTTAAATGACAGATTTTTTTTACAGTGTGTATGGATATAAAGTTTTTATTTTGGAAGATGTTACCTGTATGTCATGGACGAATGTGCTCTTCTACTATACGCAGATGTATTGGTTGTTAATAAATTGCATAAATTGAATAGTTCAGCTAATATATATATATATTTTTAATTTTTTTTATCTTGGCAAAACACATGAAATAGAGGACAACAATGAAAAAAACACAATAATATCAATGCTAAGGGTCTAAGTCAGAAGTCCAGGTATTATTTTTCGTAGATCACTGCATGGGAGGCTGAGCTGCCTTGGGGAGGTCTGCGCTCTCTGAGTGCTTTTCTAGTTTGTAATAGATTACAATTTGGGAGTAATTCTCACAACACCACACTGTAAAAAAAAATCTGTAATTTAACAGAATTTTCACTGTTTATTTTACAGATTTTTCTTGTATTTTTAAGATGCAGAAAAATATCAATGAAATGACAAAAACAGACTGTGATTTTACATGTCAAATGGAAAAGAACACGATAAAACTGTAACTGTGAAGAACCATAAAATTTACATTTTTTAAAAGATTTTTTTTTCTTTTTTCACAGAAAAATACAGTTAAAATACATTTACAAATGTATCATAATTTCACAAATATTTCTTTTCTATTTATGAGATTAAACTGTTAATTTAAAGTTTAATACTGTAAAAAAATAATAATAATAAAACGAGATAAAATTACTGACAATTAACGGTAACAGAAGTATTTGTTCTGTCAGTTGAACCAGACTTGTTTGTTAATTGACAAATATCTTGTGTAATTACAGGAGGTTTCACAACAAAAATGCTGAATAAATGTATTTTTGTGAATGCATAACATGTATAAGCACTGATAAACTGTCCAAATACAGTTTTATCAGTGGATTGGACAACTGAGTCTCACTGAAAATTATATATATATATATATATTTATAGGGAATTGGATTGTTTTCATACATGTAAATATTCTTTATTAAACATTAAAAAGTAAAAAAAAATATGCAAAATCTCATGTAAAGTTAAGGCAAAAAACTGTATTTGAATTCTGGAAAATTACTGTATTTTTATGAGATGGTTATTTTCTGTTATTTTACAGTATTTTTTCGGCACCCCTGCTGCTGGAATAACACTGTTTTTTGTTTTTTACGAGTTTTTTTTCCAGTGTACTGTAACTATCTGGGTGGTAACAGTGGAACTCACAGTCCATGGCCATGCCCACTGAGATGCACTTCTTAAAGCGACACAGCTGACATTGGTTACGGGTGATTTTGTCGATGATGCAGCAGCTGTCGTATTTACAGGAGTAAGACGGGTGGAGGTTCTTCTGGATGGTTCTACGGAAGAAACCCTGAAGGGAACGAAAGACAGAAGAAGAAGAAAGAGAAAACGTTAAAAAAAAAGACAGAAAACCAGGAAATAAAAGACAAACAAACACACACAAGTCTAATGAAATCTGACCATTAAATGTCTGATTAGTGTCAAACCAGTGCATTGTGGGTCACATGACACGGACGGATTTATCAGTAACTGTTCAAACGTCCACCTTTAACCCTTACAGACCCAAACGTCCACCTTTAACCCTTACAGACCCAAACGTCCACCATTAACCCTTACAGACCCAAACGTCCACCATTAACCCTTACAGACCCAAACGTCCACCATTAACCCTTACAGACCCAAACGTCCACCATTACCCTTACAGACCCAAAACCGTCCACCTTTAACCCTTACAGGACCCAAACGTCCACCATTAACCCTTACAGACCCAAACGTCCACCATTAACCCTTACAGACCCAAACGTCCACCTTTAACCCTTACTGACCCAAACGTCCACCTTAACCCTTACTGACCCAAACGTCCACCTTTAACCCTTACAGACCCAAACGTCCACCTTTAACCCTTACAGACCCAAACGTCCACCTTTAACCCTTACTGACCCAAACGTCCACCTTTAACCCTTACTGACCCAAACGTCCACCTTTAACCCTTACAGACCCAAACGTCCACCATTAACCCTTACTGACCCAAACGTCCACCTTTAACCCTTACAGACCCAAACGTCCTCCTTTAACCCTTACAGACCCAAACGTCCTCCTTTAACCCTTACAGACTCAAACGTCCACCTTTAACCCTTACTGACCCAAACGTCCACCATTAACCCTTACAGACCCAAACGTCCACCATTAACCCTTACAGACCCAAACGTCCACCATTAACCCTTACAGACCCAAACGTCCACCTTTAACCCTTACTGACCCAAACGTCCACCTTTAACCCTTACTGACCCAAACGTCCACCTTTAACCCTTACAGACCCAAACGTCCTCCTTTAACCCTTACAGACCCAAACGTCCACCTTTAACCCTTACTGACCCAAACGTCCACCTTTAACCCTTACTGACCCAAACGTCCACCTTTAACCCTTACAGACCCAAACGTCCACCATTAACCCTTACTGACCCAAACGTCCACCTTTAACCCTTACAGACCCAAACGTCCACCTTTAACCCTTACAGACCCAAACGTCCTCCTTTAACCCTTACAGACCCAAACGTCCACCTTTAACCCTTACAGACCCAAACGTCCTCCTTTAACCCTTACAGACCCAAACGTCCACCTTTAACCCTTACTGACCCAAACGTCCACCTTTAACCCTTACAGACCCAAACGTCCACCTTTAACCCTTACTGACCCAAACGTCCACCTTTAACCCTTACTGACCCAAACGTCCACCTTTAACCCTTACAGACCCAAACGTCCTCCTTTAACCCTTACAGACCCAAACGTCCACCTTTAACCCTTGTAACATTCTGACTCTTTTTGCATTAGACTTTATTCTCATTAAATGATGGGTTTCATCTTCATATTTTCTGACTTTATTGTCGTAGTGACAGCTGTTTGTATTTTCTTACACAACAACAGCTACAGCTTTAATGTTTGTCACACTAACAAAGTTAAAGAACCCAATTTGGACATTTCCTTTTGACTGACATTCCTCACCAAATACAGGTCACATGCTTCTATCAAAAGGTCATCAAATAATCCTAATTGGTTAATTTAATGAAGAACATATTACAATAAATGAAGTTTACAGGAAGTTCAGTTATTAGTACTACTGAGTACTGTATTCAGATGAAATGTCAAACTGTACAGACTGTTCTGCACTGGGATCACACTGAAACCCAGGGACACAAATCTGTCCTATGTCCTTCCACATACATAATAATAATATAGATAATAATATCTGAGCACATAATAATAATAATAATAATAATAATAATAATAATAATAATAATAATAATAATAATAATAATAATAATAATATATGATGTTATATGATAAAAATATAATAATAAAATCTGAGCATATCTAATTATAATATAGATAATAATATCTGTTCATATATGATAATAATAATAATAATAATAATAATAATAATAATAATAATAATAATAATAATAATGATTACAGAGTAAACAGGAGCAGGTAATGGAGCAGGAATGTGTTGGTGTGTTGGCGTCCCACTGGACCTTCTTCAGGGTTAGGGTTAGGGTTAGGGTTAGACTGGACCCAGACCCACCCTGGTTCTGTTCACCACTGGACACAATTAAACAGGAGTTTGGAAACAGGGTGTTGAAGCGGCACAGGTTTACAAGCGCAGCAGTGACCATAAATAGACACTTGTTTGCATATGCATTAGCCTGTCCACTGACTGCAGCCCTGGGCTCTGCTGACACAAGGTGAAAGGACCAGGACGTCACATGTTTGGTAAAGAACACTGTTATCAGAGGAACACACAGACTTTAACCCTTTCATGCACAGTGGTCAGTCCAGTGGTCAGTTCTTCTCCAGCTGTTCTCTTGTATATTCATATATTTTGTTGTTTTAGTTCCATATCAGCCGACACAGTGGACGCTTATGCACCGTCCCACACACTGACATTCAGACCACTACTGTAACTTTGCTGTTCTAGATGAACCTGATCTGCACTGACATGATTGAGTGTAAAAAAAATGCTAATTGCTATTTGACTGTAATTAACAGTTTATTTTTCTTTTTTAACCCATTAAGACCCAAACATCCACCATTTACCAAAATCATCTACTGATATAAACTGTTTAATCCCTAATGATCGACTAATCCATATCAATAATTGGTGTAAAATACAGTTCTTCTACTTTTAATGGTCATCAGATATGACCATATTTGGACGTTCAGAAGCTCCATAGTTACCGTGGAAACATCGTCATCTTCTACAACGTGGATTCTCCAGTCAAACCCATGCAGTTGGATCAATGACAGTGGATGGATACACTGAGTTTATGTTCAATTAATGATATATTTTGCTGAAAAAGTCAGCAAAATATTGCAGCAAAAAGTTACTTTTTCTTCAGTTTTTTCTTTATTTTTGAAATAATAATCCTCAACAAAAACACAAAATACAATAAATAATGTTACAATAATTGGTGATAAACCACTTAAGGTGGTTAAATATGGAGAAAAATTCATTTGGGAACAGCCAAAAATGTCACACTGGATCCTTATAGGTTAAACAAAAAGTTGCTTTTTTTTCTTGCATATTATCTCCATGAAGTGAGTAATAACTAATATTAGAGTATGTAAAAATGTGAGAAAGCATCAGATTAGCAGCATTAAACATGTTTTATTTCATAGTTTTCACACAGTATATCAATAAATACATGTTTCTTTGCTTCTAAAATCAAACACATGATGTCCAGCTGAGTGGATGTTTTTGTGACTCCATGAAATATAGGTTCATAAAAAAATTCAATTGCATTGTTTTTTTTTTGTTTTGTTTTGTTTTTTTTTTTCATGCCTAAAGAGGAATAAAAACCACTTGGGGAAAAAAAAAATCTTGATTAATGTTCTCATAATTCATGCATGAAAGGGTTAAAGGTGCAGGAGACTTTCATGGCCAGTGTTTCCTCAGATCTGTCCATCCTCACTCATATCCACAGTTTCATGAATCTGTTCGTCTGTCATTCCTCAGCTGAATCTCTTCCTCATGCTGAACAGTTTCTTAGTTCCATCCACCACAAACAAACCATGTGTTTACATTCAGAGTCAGGAGGGAACTGGGCATCTGAGAAATTTTGTCACGGTGTGCATTGTGGGAAACGCAGGTTCACACAGCAGCAGCTGGAACAGACACCACGCTGAAACGGCAGGAGCTCCCTTCCCTCTATGCAGATTCCTCCGGCTGTTTCCACGTTTCAGCTGTTTCCGCATCGTGTTTGTTTCATCCATATAATATCATATGGTTGTGCTGCTGCTGCTGTCAGGTGGCTGCACAAACCTCCGTTTCCCACAATGCACGTCAGGACAAAATTCCTCAGATGCCCAGTTCCCTACTGGCTCTGAATGTAAAGACATGGTTTGTTTGTGGTGAATGGAACTAAGAAACTGTTCAGCAAGAGGAAGAGATTCAGCTGAGGAATGACAGACAGACGAACGGACGAATGAAACTGAGGAGAGGACTGAGGATGGACAGATCTGAGGAAAAACTGGTCATGAAAGTCTGCCACAACTTTAATAATACAGTGAATGTGTGTGTACGGTTTCAGCCCAAACATCGAATGTCAGCTGGTCCAGTGGTGGGTGTGGTGGTGGGTGTGGTGGGAGTGGGTGTGGTGGGTGTGGTGGTGGGAGTGGTGGAAGTGGGTGTGGTGGGTGTGGTGGTGGGAGTGGGTGTGGTGGTGGGAGTGGTGGAAGTGGGTGTGGTGGGTGTGGTGGTGGGAGTGGGTGTGGTGGTGGGAGTGGTGGGAGTGGTGGGAGTGGTGGTGGGAGTGGTGGGAGTGGGTGTGGGTGTGGTGGGTGTGGTGGTGGGAGTGGGTGTGGTGGGTGTGGTGGTGGGAGTGGTGGGAGTGGTGGGTATTGTGGGAGTGGTGGTGGGAGTGGTGGGTGTGGTGGGAGTGGTGGTGGGAGTGGTGGATGTGGTCGTGGATGTGGTGGTGGGTGTGGTGGTGGGAGTGGTGGTGGGTGTGGTGGGAGTGGTGGTGGGAGTGGTGGGTGTGGTGGGAGTGGTGGTGGGAGTGGTGGATGTGGTCGTGGATGTGGTGGTGGGTGTGGTGGTGGGTGTGGTGGTGGGAGTGGTGGTGGTGTGGTGGGAGTGGTGGTGGGAGTGGTGGATGTGGTCGTGGATGTGGTGGTGGGAGTGGTGGTGGGTGTAGTGGTGGGTGTGGTGGGAGTGGTGGTGGGAGTGGTGGATGTGGTCGTGGATGTGGTGGTGGGTGTGGTGGTGGGAGTGGTGGTGGGAGTGGTGGTGGGTGTAGTGGTGGGTGTGGTGGGAGTGGTGGGTGTGGTGGTGGGTGTAGTGGTGGGCATGGTGGTGGGTGTGGTGGTTGGCGTGGTGGTTGTGGCGGATGTGATGGTGGGTGTGGTGGTGGGCGTGGTGGTGGGCATGGTCCTGTACCTTACAGCCTTCACAGGTGATGCAGCGGTAGTGGTACCCAGTGGCCTTGTCTCCACACACCACACATGGCTCATCCTTCTCCAGGTAACTGGGGATGTACCCTGGAACAGAGAGGCTAAGAGCTATAGGAGAAGAGGAGGAGGAGGAGGAGGAGGAGGAAGAAGGATGGGGGGGGGGGGGCGCAGGGCAACAAGTACGAGCCAGAGGGGAGGATGGGCAAATGCACGACGAGGTATGATAGGTAAAGGGGAGGACATGGGAGATAAGGGGGGGGGGGTGATATGGGCGGGGCCAGAGAGGAAGAGGAGGAGAGGATGAGGGGGGCGGGGTGAAGGGGGGGGGGGGGGGGGGTGAAGTGTTATCACAGGGGCCTCCACATCGCTCCTGTGCACCAGGTCCAACAGACTGTGGGAGAAGATGGAACACAGACACAGAACTGACACCGTACCAGACCCACAGGTCCACCAGGGCACCGCAGGCCCGGGGCCTGAGCCCGGGGCCTGAGCCCGGGGCCTGAGCCCGGGGCCTGAGCCCGGGGCCTGAGCCCGGGGCCTGAGCCCGGGGCCTGAGCCCGGGGCCTGAGCCCGGGGCCTGAGCCCGGGGCCTGAGCCCGGGGCCTGAGCCCGGGGCCTGAGCCCGGGGCCTGAGCCCGGCCTACCTCTGGACCCTCAACACAGGGTTCTGGGTTCTCTGTCTGGAACCTCTGAGACTGGCAGGACGTCTGAGCATGCTCGGACGAGGGGCCGTCACTGACAAACGGTCGAATCACACACACATCTGTACGAGAATTCCAATGGAATATTCTATTCTATTCTATTCTATTCTATCTTCAAATGCTGACAGATGTTTCAACAAGAGAACAGTTTGAACCCAATCATGTGTGTGAGGGCGTGTGTGTGTGTGTGTGTGCGTGCATACGTGCGTGCGTGTGTGTGTGTGTATATGTGTGTGTGTGTGTGTGTGTGCGTGCGTGCGTGCGTGCATGCATGTGTGTGTGGACACACCAGGAAACTGAATCATTTATAGAATTTTGTGGCAGATCCAGGGGGAATATAGAATATAATATCATAATTTCACAAATATTTCTTTTCTTTTCATGAGATTAAACTGTTTAATACTGTAAAAATAATAATAAAACCAGATAAAATTACTGACAGTTAACGGTAACAGAAGTATTTGTTCTTTCAGTTGAACCAGACTTGTTTGTTAATTGACAAATATCTTGTGTAATTACAGGAAGTTTCACAACAAAACTGTTGAATAAATGTATTTGTGTGAATGTATAACATGTATAAGCACTGATAAACTGTCCAAATACAGTTTTTATCAGTGGATTGGACAACTGAGTCTCACTGAAAATTATTTATATATATATTTATAGGGAATTGGATTGTTTTACTACAGGGTTCTTACTAGTGTCATTGAACGTCGTGGCCCTGACGCTGAGGTTTGACCCTCGACGCTGTCTTTCCACCAGCGTAGTGGTGTTCTTTTGTGTGTATTCTTCTTGTGTGTACAGCTCTAGCTCTGCAGATAGATAACAGGTTTAACCAAGAAAACTTCTGTCCAAAGCTTTTCCTGCAGACTTCAGTGTAAAACTGTAACATTCAAACAAGACATGTCTGAGTTCTGTTCTCTGTTACAGCACATTAACAGCATTATACATTCAAATGAATGAGAAAAGATCGCTAGCTCGATGCTAACATAAATGGGAAAATCCATAGACATGCTAACGATTAGCATCTTCAGATTGATTTAGGATTTACAATGTCTTTTAATCTAACAACAAAAGTTTCCATCACAGACAGGTGTGACTGTTCATTAGCACAACAACTGAACATAAAATACTCACAGACAAACGTTCTTTGTGTCCACACAAACACAATGACACACACGTGTCTGCTACTTCCTTCCATGTCTGAACTGACTACGGTAACACCCAAAGGACAAAACACACACTGACACTGATTACACCACCACAGGACCCCCTGTGACTGCTGCAACAACACAACATCACAGTGTGTGTGTGTGTGTGTGTGTGTGTGTGTATGTGTGTGTGTGTGTGTGTGTGTGTGTGTGATGGTCCAGTGCAATGAGAACCAGATTTGAATGTGAATAAATCTTTTCTTTGTTTTGGCTCAAAGCGCTGCAGACAGGAAATGACAACAATAGAAGCCACACCCCTTTGTGTGCCTTGGTATTGTCTGACCCCGCCCACCAACATCACTTGCCTTACGCTCATTGGCTGACAATGAGACTTCAATCAATTTATCTGATTTAAACGTACCGATCACCTGTGGAAAATTAGATCTAAAATTTAGCCTGTGTGTGTGTGTGTGTGTGTGTGTGTGTGTAGTGTGTATGTGTGTGTGTATGTGTGTGTGTGTGTGTAGTGTGTATGTGTGTGTGTGTGTGTGTGTGTGTGTGTGTAGTGTGTATGTGTGTGTGTGTGTGTGTAGTGTGTATGTGTGTGTGTGTGTGTGTGTGTGTAGTGTGTATGTGTGTGTGTGTAGTGTGTATGTGTGTGTGTGTGTGTGTGTAGTGTGTATGTGTGTGTGTGTGTAGTGTGTATGTGTGTGTGTGTAGTGTGTAGTGTGTATATGTGTGTGTGTAGTGTGTATGTGTGTGTGTGTGTGTAGTGTGTATGTGTGTGTGTGTGTGTGTAGTGTGTATGTGTGTGTGTGTATGTGTGTGTGTGTGTGTGTGTGTAGTGTGTATGTGTGTGTGTAGTGTGTATATGTGTGTGTGTGTGTAGTGTGTGTGTGTGTGTGTGTGTGTGTGTGTGTGTGTGTGTGTGTAGTATGAGTGACGTTCTGATTATCCTGAACTTCGTGCAAGTGAATATTTTGTACAATCATGTCTGCGTTGAGGCGCAGGAGCAACGCCAAATGCAACGGTAATATCACATCGTTTCTTGGCTTCATTCCTCAAAATTTGCCCTCAAAATGCAGGAAACTGTGTTTCAGAGAGTTAGACATTTCAAAATTTTCCGTGGGAGGATGCCCCCGTGGTGCACCACGTACATGGTGCCCCTACACTGTGAAAAAATCCTAGTGAGAACCCTGTAATACATGTAAATATTCTTTATTAAACATTAAAAAGTAAAAAAAAAGCAAAATCTCATGTAAAGTTAGGGCAAAAAACTGTATTTTAATTCTGGAAAATTTCTGTATTTTTATGAGATGGTTATTTTCCATTATTTAACAGTATTTTTTGGCACCCCTGCTGCCAGAATATTAGTTTTTTTTAAGAGTTTTTTTTTTTTTTTTACAGTGTATTTAGTTTGTGTCTGTGCTCTGGTCCTGTCTCTAAGGCCTTTTTTTTTCTTTCTTTTTTTGTAAGGCCTTTCTTATAAATCTCTTCCGCCCTGTTGTGGGTCGGTTCATTTCTGTTCAACAAAAGCCTGCGAAGGCTCAGGTAAAAGGATGAGCTGCAGATTATCTGACGGCGCCGTGGGGGGGTGGGGGTGGGGGCTCTACAGACGGTCCACGTCGGACCACGCTGGGCCAAATCCTCCAGCACATGAAAGGACTGACACCTGCCTGCCATTGTGTTCCTTTACTGCAGACTAAAGCCCCAAATCTAATGAAAGTAATGATCAAATGGAATGGAACAAGGAGCAGATGAGGAGTCCTTACCAGACATGCTCTTCACTGAACACTGGCTGTTCTTCCGCTTCCTCTTGGGCACATCCGGCCACCTGGGAGGAGGACAGGAACAAAAGGAGGACAGAGGAGGAGAGAGGAGAGAGAGAGGAGGTGAGAGGAGGGCACCAGTGCCAGGACACTGAACAGAACCAGAAAATGAACCAGAGGTAGAACCACAAGTAGACGTCAAACCCAAACTAGAACCAGGTCTAAAACCAGATCCAGGGCCCTCATGTACACAGACTTGCGTGGATTTCATATGTAAACCTGGCGTACACTTAAATCCAGAAAAGTCCGTACGCACAAAAAAATCCAGATGAATAAAACTGAGCGTACGCCTGAATCCAAACACACTGCCTTTATTCATCCAATCAGCTGGAACTGAGCGCATGTGTTGGAGTACCTGACTCCTCCCTCTCCACGCCCACATTTAAGTAAACAAATCAGCATAAACAGGGTCTGCAGGTGGGGTTCCCTCTGGGATTCCCCTGTCTGCAGGATCACATGATGATGTCAAGGTGGACGCGAAACGGAGGATGAAACAGGAGGAAGAAGAAAAGAGACGAACTGAGAGTGTTTGAGCAGAAAGTGGACGATACTGTTGGTGACACTGGTCTGACTGGGACCAGCCCCAAGTAAATACAGATTTAGTTTTAGTGTCAGTCACATATGAGTTCATTCTACAGGTCATCCAACAGTCTGATCACAGCTGAACTAGATACAGGTTCATGTGGGATCATGTCAGGAAATCAAAGACTTTGACTCATGTTGAATCACTCAAATTATTATTTTCCAACAATAAGGCAGAAAACAGTCAGACGCAGTATCATCCTCCTGTCACAGAGGCTTCTGTGGACTCCCAGTGTTAGCCGGTCCTCCGGTCTAACAGCTGCTGATGCCCATCTGACCGGCATGGGTCTGTGCTGACCAGAGCAGTGTCGTCTGCTGGTCCTTCAGACAGGAGAAGCTCATTGTCGGCTTACATCAAAAAAATTGTCAAGTTATTTAAACACACATTCGTCCCTCCGTTCCTTTTTAAGAAAATGCTCAGTGTCCTTATCGTACCAGTAGGCGTTTTTTCCTGGGACTGGACCAGTGTCCTCTGAATGTCCAGCAGAGCTGGTCTGCTCAGACGGCCTTGGCCCAGCGTGTTGTGGGTGGAAGACTGAAGCCTTTTTAAACTACAGATGCTCCTTTCACTGAGCCGACAGTCTGACTGATTTAACTATCGAAAAAACCAGATTAAACTGAACAAGAAATGATTAAATTATGGAACTGAAACAAGAAAACGCTGAAATTATGTTAAAATGAAACAAGGAAGTCCAATGAGTGTGTTTTATTTACAGTGCAAGAAATGAACAAATAATTTCGTAGTGGTTTCTGTGATTTCTCAGCAGAATGTGTGACGGTATTAAACTGAACTGTCAGTGAAGGAGCAGATCTGAAAACAGCTGTCACTCAAACAGGATTCAGCCTTTCGACTGATCCTCCAATCAGCATGTGGGATTCTGGCGTCTGGCCTGGCCAAGCTCCGCCCACAGCTCCATTCACCCCCAGAGATGCCCGGCGTCCAGGGGCGGGACAACATGGTGTCATTTATCCAATGATCGTCCAGTTTAGAGTCAGTTCAGACCAGTTCCACTCAGTCCCATTGAAGTGCATGGACGCTGAGCGTCTACGACAAATGCACTGAGCAGAGATGGAGGAGAAAACACAGACACGGGAATGGAGGAGAAGTGAACAACATCCAGTCCACTGATCTGGGATCAAACTGATTCTGAACCAACTGGTCTGAGAGATGAACGTGTTCCAACACATTTGGAGTCAATGAAATGAAAACAACTGAACAGATTTGAGCATTTAATGGGAGTCATTTTAGGGGCAGCTGAGCTTCCACTGCAGTCTGACACTGAACACCTGTGGACCTGAGTCACCAGAGGACATCGTGAGGACAATCGACGGAGTCAAAGAGCAACTGGACCGACTAATAAATGTTCTGACAGACATGAAGACTACAGTAAATGCATTTATCCACCAGTGAATTGTGTGTCCTTGTCTCTTTGTATGTTTGTTGCTTCCCGTCCTCCAGGGCAGGATTAGCACTGAAGGGTCCGGGGCTGGTCTGGTATGTTTCAGATTGGATCTGTTCGAGGAAGTGACAGAGTAACTTCATCCAGGCTTAAAGGTGGGGTAGGAGATCCTGGAAAAACTACATTCTAAAAATATACAATTCAAAAGTCCCACCCCTTTTTCTTCAGACTTCCCCCGAAGCCACGCCTCCAGAGTACCGGACTGTGAGGGGGGAGGGACAAACAGCAGTTGAGTTTGATGGACATATCACTGTTCAATCATTTGGATGGGTCGATTAAAATGATTGGATGGTGTTTTTTCGGTCCTGTCCGTTCCACAGGTGACCACAACGTTTTATTTTTGTGTTAGAGCATTTATTTAATTGGTTGTAATCGGGGTGTGAGTTGGGCTGAGTTGGGACTGGGCCTATAATGCCGCGTTTCCACCACGTGGTACCAACTTGGCTCAACTTGACTCGACCTTTTTGTGTTTCCACTACGAAAAAGGACCTGGAATCTGGTTCCTGGTACTAGTTTTTTGGTCTCACCTCCGCTGAGGGTCCAGGACTGGGGACCAGATACTAAAAGGTGACACTGTGTAAACACTGCAGACCACTGATTGGACAGAGTCGTCTGTGTGCCCCGCCCTTTTACAAAAACAGATGCAGTAGTTTCCAGTAAATCTGTCAGTAGGTGAATCCACATGATGACAGTCTGTAAAACTCCACCATGGTTTGTCCAGGAGGTTCAGACAAACATTCAGCAGGAGTTTGACCAGACAACAGGCAACCAGTGAGTTTATCAGCAACTGTGAGCAGAGCACACAGAAGGAACGCACCGCATCGCTATGACGACCAGGAACTGGAAAGAGGGAGGATCCTCAGCGTCTGAAACCGACCACAATGAACATTTGACAGATGAACAGAACCACACATAAACAGAACCACAAATAAACAGAACCACACATAAACAGAACCACACATAAACAGAACCACAGTTAAACAGAACCACACATAAACAGAACCACAGATGAACAGAACCACAGATGAACAGAACCACAGATGAACAGAACCACACATAAACAGAACCACAAATAAACAGAACCACAGATGAACAGAACCACACATAAACAGAACCACAGATGAACAGAACCACAGATGAACAGAACCACACATAAACAGAACCACAAATAAACAGAACCACAGATGAACAGAACCACACATAAACAGAACCACAGATGAACAGAACCACAGATGAACAGAACCACACATAAACAGAACCACAAATAAACAGAACCACAGATGAACAGAACCACACATAAACAGAACCACAGATGAACAGAACCACAGATGAACAGAACCACACATAAACAGAACCACAGATGAACAGAACCACACATAAACAGAACCACAGTTAAACAGAACCACAGATGAACAGAACCACACATAAACAGAACCACAGTTAAACAGAACCACACATAAACAGAACCACACATAAACAGAACCACAGATGAACAGAACCACACATAAACAGAACCACACATAAACAGAACCACAGATGAACAGAACCACAGATGAACAGAACCACACATAAACAGAACCACAGATGAACAGAACCACAGATGAACAGAACCACACATAAACAGAACCACAAATAAACAGAACCACAGATGAACAGAACCACACATAAACAGAACCACAGTTAAACAGAACCACACATAAACAGAACCACAGATGAACAGAACCACAGATGAACAGAACCACACATAAACAGAACCACAAATAAACAGAACCACAGATGAACAGAATCACACATAAACAGAACCACAGATGAACAGAACCACACATAAACAGAACCACAGTTAAACAGAACCACACATAAACAGAACCACAAATAAACAGAACCACAGATGAACAGAAACACACATAAACAGAACCACAGTTAAACAGAACCACACATAAACAGAACCACAGATGAACAGAACCACAGATGAACAGAACCACACATAAACAGAACCACAGATGAACAGAACCACACATAAACAGGACCACAGTTAAACAGAACCACAGATGAACAGAACCACACATAAACAGAACCACAGTTAAACAGAACGACACATAAACAGAACCACACATAAACAGAACCACACATAAACAGAACCACAGATGAACAGAACCACAGATGAACAGAACCACACATAAACAGAACCACACATAAACAGAACCACAGATGAACAGAACCACAGATGAACAGAACCACACATAAACAGAACCACAGATGAACAGAACCACAAGTGAACAGAACCACACATAAACAGAACCACAAATAAACAGAACCACAAATAAACAGAACCACAGATGAACAGAACCACACATAAACAGAACCACAGTTAAACAGAACCACACATAAACAGAACCACAGATGAACAGAACCACAGATGAACAGAACCACACATAAACAGAACCACAGATGAACAGAACCACACATAAACAGAACCACAGTTAAACAGAACCACAGATGAACAGAACCACACATAAACAGAACCACAGTTAAACAGAACCACACATAAACAGAACCACACATAAACAGAACCACAGATGAACAGAACCACAGATGAACAGAACCACACATAAACAGAACCACACATAAACAGAACCACAGATGAACAGAACCACACATAAACAGAACCACAGATGAACAGAACCACAGATGAACAGAACCACACATAAACAGAACCACAGTTAAACAGAACCACAGATGAACAGAACCACACATAAACAGAACCACAGTTAAACAGAACCACACATAAACAGAACCACACATAAACAGAACCACAGATGAACAGAACCACACATAAACAGAACCACACATAAACAGAACCACAGATGAACAGAACCACAGATGAACAGAACCACACATAAACAGAACCACAGATGAACAGAACCACAGATGAACAGAACCACACATAAACAGAACCACAGTTAAACAGAACCACAGATGAACAGAACCACACATAAACAGAACCACACATAAACAGAACCACAGATGAACAGAACCACAGATGAACAGAACCACACATAAACAGAACCACAGATGAACAGAACCACAGATGAACAGAACCACACATAAACAGAACCACAGATGAACAGAACCACAGATGAACAGAACCACAGATGAACAGAACCACACATAAACAGAACCACAGATGAACAGAACCACAGATGAACAGAACCACACATAAACAGAACCACAGTTTGTCTGATATGGACTGCCTCTGTCTGTCGACTCAACACAGATTTAGATTGGGAAGTTTTATTTATTTTTATCACTCACTAGAAATTCCAGGCGACCCCAGGTGGGGTTCCGACCCCACGGTTGAACAACACTGTTGAAAAGCCCTGAGAGGCAACTTGGTTGTGATACTGGGATTCATAAATAAAACTGAACTGAACTGAATTAACTGGTGCTATCCTTCTAGGTTTGCCTTCTCTTTTCACTTTGTATTCCTGCTTTTTTTTTCTCTCCTCTGGTTGTTTGTTCCACACCCACTCTTTCGGCCTCTACCCATTTCTCTCCTTTCTCTTTCCTCCCTTTAACTGCCACTCTTCCCTCTTTTCCATGCCGTCTCTCTCTCTCTCTCTGTGTTTTCTCCTTGCCTAACTTCCCTCAGTATAATGTTAGCTAACACCAGTTTCACCTCTCCCCTCCCTCCCTCCCTCCCTCCCTCCCTCCCTCCCTGGCTGTCAAATCCACTCTACTCTCTGAAACCCAAAATGAAAAAAAAAACAAAACACAACCCTCTGACGTCTCTTTCTCTGTTCTCACTGCTCTTCACGCTTGAGCAAATTTATTAATTTTATTGCAGTGCACATGGTCGGGCAATAACATGGTGGGAAAGCATCTAGTGTGGCCTCAGCCCAACAGGACATGAGAAAGAGAGGGGGGGGGGGGGGGGGCACCAGATTTAGACATCCAGCTTCAACTCAGTGTACAGGCCACAGCACCGGTGTCACACAGAGACGTTCCATACCACCCATTTACTTTACCATCAGAGACAGAGGAAAACTACACTGTAAAAGAAATCTGTAATTTAACAGAATTTTCACTGTTTATTTTACAGATTTTTTCTGTATTTTTAAGATACAGGAAAATATCAATGAAATGACAAAAACAGACTGTGATTTGACATGTCAAATGCAAAATAACATGAAAAAACTGTAACTGAGAATTGGCAAAAAATTTCCAGTTTTTTAAAAGAATTTTTTTTTCACAGAGAAATACAGTTAAAATACATTTGCAAATGTATTGTAATTTCACAAATATTTCTTTTCTATTTATGAGGTTAAATTGTTAATTTAAAGTTTAATACTGTAAAAATAGATAAATAAAAAAAAAAAAACAAAAAAAAAACATGAAATTAACGGTAACAGAAGTATTAGTTCTGTCAGTTGAACCAGACTTGTTTGTTCATTGACAAATATCTTGTGTAATTACAGGAGGTTTCACAACAAAAATGTTGAATAAATGTATTTTTGTGAATGTATAACATGTATAAGCACTGATAAACTGTCCAAATACAGTTTTTATCAGTGGATTGGACAACTGAGTCTCACTGAAAATGATATACGTATATATATACATATATATGTATATATATATATACAGGGTGGGGAAGCAAAATTTACACTGAACATTTAGTTGTTTTTTCTCAGCAGACACTACGTCAGTTGTTTTGAACCCAAACATATACTGATGTCATAATCATACCTAACACTATTATCCATACCTTTTCACAAACTTTTGCCCATATGAGTAATCAGGAAAGCAAATGTCAAAGAGTGTGTGATTTGCTGAATGCACTCGTCACACCAAAGGAGATTTCAAAAATAGTTGGAGTGTCCATAAAGACTGTTTATAATGGAAAGAAGAGAATGACTATGAGCAAAACTATTACCAGAAAGTCTGGAAGATACTATTAAAGAAGAATGGGAGAAGTTGTCACCCCAATATTTGAGGAACACTTGCGCAAGTTTCAGGAAGCGTGTGAAGGCAGTTATTGAGAAAGAAGGAGGACACATAGAATAAAAACATTTTCTATTATGGACATTTTCTTGTGGCAAATAAATTCTCATGACTTTCAATAAACTAATTGGTCATACACTGTCTTTCAATCCCTGCCTCAAAATATTGTACATTTTGCTTCCCCACCCTGTATATATATATATATAAATATATATATAATTTGATTGATTTAATACATGTAAATATTCTTTATTAAACTTTAAAAAGTAAAAAAAAAAACCAAAATCTCATGTAAAGTTAGGGCAACAAACTGTATTTTTATTATGGAAAATTACCGTATTTTTATGAGATGGTTATTTTCCGTTATTCTACAGTATGTTTTTTGGCATCCCTGCTGCTGGAATAATGCCATTTCTTTTTTTATTTATTTTTTTTACAGTGTATATTGATGATAATGATCCAATACTTTGTACAAGTACATTTAAGGTCTGGAAAATCTAAAAAAAAAAACAAAGCAAAACAAAACAAAAAAAAACAAAACAGTATGTTTCAAATCATAACTTCATAAAGAATAGAAGACATGAGAGTAATTATTGTTTAATTAAGAACTATTATAAAAATGAAAACTTGCATACAGCCGTGGAAAAAACGTTAACACCATCCACAGTCATAAAAACACTGATTATGTAATCCAGTCCTAACTGCTGTGTGTCATGTGACTAAAACAGACAGAACAGAAAACATGGACTAAATAAAGCACTGTTTTAGTCAGTACAAAGACACAGATACTGATGGAAGAACTGAAGGGATCTGGGTTTTATCCAGAAAACATGTTAAATGGATAGAAATCAGCTGTTAAATTAACCTACTATGAGCTGGTTCTGTTGGTGTCATTATATTTGTCCAAACTAATGGACCTTTAGTTGGACCAGACATTAAAATGAACAGAAACTGAAGAAAACAAGGGGTGGGAGGAGAGGTTTTTCTGTGACTGTTTGGGATGGGAATCGAAAAGAATTTAACGATTCCGAATCCATTATTGATTTTGCTTATTGATCCGATTCTGTATCAATTCTCATTGGGTGAGGGAATAAAAGAGTACAAACAGGTGGGGGGGGGGCGGACAGTGAAAGTGAAACTACAGATGCTTTACTAACTGTCCTTCCTTGTATCATTGCTTCTTTTCATATTCAGTTGAGAATCCACGATCAGAAAACGAAAAAAATAACTCGTTATTTCATTATTCATGTACAAATAAAAAATCTAAAAATGAGTTGTTTTTCTTTCTTTCAATTGTTCGCACAAATTGAAAATTGTAAATAATCAAATGGACCAAATGTGGGCTTTCATGTTGACATTTTTCATATCTGATTTTTAGTTCCTGACTTGTTGGTGTGTTCGTTGAAGTGTCGTTTGTCTCCCGTGGACCCACTGTATTAGACTAAACAACTAAACCTGGAAGATCCCGTCCATTTTTTCAGTTGTCATGTCGTCCTCCTTCACAGTAACGCGTTTGTTTCCTCTGAATAACACCAGATTCTGCATTAGCGCAGACTGCATTAGACAGAACATGAGCTAACCCACCACTGTCCACAACAACACACCAACAAGTCAGGAACTAACAGGTCAGACCAAATCAGACAGGAAAAATGTCAACATGAAAGCCCACATGTGGTCCATTTGGTTATTTACAATTTTTAACTTGTGCATACAGTCGAAAGAATGAAAAACAACTGGTTCTTTGTTTTTGTATTTGTACATGAATAATGACATAACGAGTCATTTTTTCATTTTCTGATCGTGGATTCTCAGTTGAATATGAAAAGAACCGATGATCCACAGATTCTGATCCAAGTGAACGGACCGTCCAGCTGATCACCTAAACACGTCTGACGGACTCATGTTTGTGGAGTTAGTGTCTTTCATGGAACTCCTTTCCAGTTGAGTCGATCATGTCCCTGTGAATCCAACAGAGTTCAGACTTAGTTTAACAGACATGATCAGGATAAAGGATCCATTTGGAGATGATGGATCTGACTGTTCGACTGCAACAGTGAACAAGGACCAAAAGGACTTTACACACACAAGTATGCAAAGGGATGGGAATGGAGAACCAGTTCTTTTTGAGAACCAGATCCCAGTAGCTCAATTCTTTGGGGTCATTTGCCTGCCTGCTTAACGATTCTGCTTATCGATTCCGCCTTCGTTGTGCATGCGCGATGACGTCTCGTGTACGCTGCATTTTTGGTCAGAACAAAGACAACATGGAGCTGAGGCAGAAACGGACTAAACAGACCACACCAGGTCCAAACAGACCACACCAGGTCTAAACAGACCACACCAGGTCCAAACAGACCACACCAGGTTTAAACAGACCAGGTCTAAACAGACCACACCAGGTCTAAACAGACCAGACCAGGTTTAAACAGACCAGGTCTAAACAGACCACACCAGGTCCAAACAGACCAGACCAGGTTTAAACAGACCAGGTCTAAACAGACCACACCAGGTCTAAACAGACCACACCAGGTCTAAACAGACCACACCAGGTCCAAACAGACCACACCAGGTCTAAACAGACCACACCAGGTCCAAACAGACCACACCAGGTCTAAACAGACCACACCAGGTCCAAACAGACCACACCAGGTCTAAAAAGACCACACCAGGTCTAAACAGACCACACCAGGTCTAAACAGACCACACCAGGTCTAAACAGACCACACCAGGTCCAGTTGAACTCTGTCAAAGCTTCCATTTCTTCTACAGGTGGACTCCCTCCAGTCTGTTCAAACATTCGTCCACATGTGATTCATCTGATTCTCTACTCAGCGGTGCTTGTGAATCTAATGGCAGAGTGAACACCATCATCCGTCATCTGGGCCCAGTTCTGGTTCCAGTGTGGGACACAAATGTTGTGCCACCTCACACACAGGTTTCTGAAGGTAGAGGAAAGGAAATGAGGAGCACAACAACAGGAGACGAGCAGAGTCGAACCGGTTCCACGTAGTGGAAATGCAGCAACAGAGGAATTAGTAAAGAGTCTGGAGTTTCACTGGCACTGTACACCCCCCACAAAACTGGCCCCGACATCATCTGTTGTTATCTCCGCCAGGAGGTATTGGGATCACTTTGCTTTGTTTGTTTGTTTGTTTGTTTGTTTGTTTGTTTGTTCTCATCTTCAGTGTAAAACTCTTCCACCCATCTTTCCCAGATCTTCCCCACAGATAGGCCTAGGCCCTGGGACCAGCCCAGTCCATTTTGGTCCCAGTAGGACAAAGTTCAAGGTCACAGCAAGGTCACAACATCTACAGTTTTCCATCTGTCATCACTGAGACATTTTACAAAATTCATCCAAAATTCCAAACGACTCCAATTCTCCTCCAGTTGGATCCACCTGTAGCTTAGAACAGTCTCTTGTATGTGGAACTAAATTGTCCACATCCACTGTGGAATGTGGACTCTGTGGACATTTACACTGAACACTGAAAATCCCATTTCCCACACATTTAAAATTAGAACTCAACTAATATTGATGTGAATTGAATCTAATTGGACAGACACATGACTGGGACCAGATTCAACTGTTTCTGTGTATGGAACAACCTGGAAACTGTTGGATTTAAACAGAAACAGTGGAACCACACATGCACAGAGTTCAGGCTGAAGGAGGAGCTGTGAGTTCTGAACACTGGTTCATATTTGTTCATACTGTATATGTTCTATTTTCTGTGCAGATGGAAATATAACAGACAGTTTATGCAAACACACCTGTTTGTACTCTTTTATTCCCTCATCCAATGAGAATCGATAAGGAATCAGGTCGATAAACAAAATCGATAATGGAATTGGAATCAATAAATTCTTACTGATTCTCATCCCTAATTATGCATTTGACTGAGACACACACACCTGTTTATAACAGACTTCCAAACAGATAGGAGAGCAGAATACAGTCCAGACCATAAAGGACACTAATGAAGCCTGTATTTGGTCATTTCAGAATGAAGACGAACGCTCCTCTGTCTGCACTGAACACATGTGTACAGCAGATTAAAAAGGAAGCAGTACACACAGTGTCATCTGTTCGTCTTTCAGACAGGGGAAGCTCATTGTCGGCTTAAATGAAAAAAAAACTGTCAACTTATTTCAACATAAATTCGTCCCTCTGTTCCTTTTTAAGAAAATGCTCAGTGACCTTATCGAACCACTCCGACCTAGCCAACAGTAGGATTGATTTAACTATCTACAAAAGAATATTAAACTCGAACAAGAAATGATTAAATTATGGAACTGAAACAAGAAAACGTTGAAATTATGTTAAATTGAAACAAGGAAGTTCAATGAGTGTGTTTTATTTCCAGTGCAGGACATGAACAGTTCATTTCGTAGTGGTTTCTCTGATTTCACAGCAGAATGCACAACGGTATTAAACTGAACTCCAGTCAGCATGTGGAAGCTCGGTGTCCGGCCCGGCCGAGCTCCGCCCACAGCTCCGTTCACTCCCAGAGACACTGAGCATCTGGGGGCGGGACAACATGGTGTCATTTATCCAATTCGTGTCCAGTTTAGAGTCAGTTCAGACCAGTTCCACTCAGTCCCATTGAAGTGCATGGACGCTGAGCGTCTACGGACAAATGCACTGAGCAGAGATGGAATGAACAAACACAGACACGGGAATGGAGGAGAAGTGAACAACATCCAGTCCACTGATCTGGGATCAAACTAATTCTGAACCAACTGGTCTGAGAGATGAACGTGTTCCAACACATTTGGAGTCAATGAAATGAAAACAAATGAACAGATCTGAGCATTTAATGGGAGTCATTTTAGGAGAAGCTGAGCTTCCACTGCAGTCTGACACTGAACACCTGTGGTACACACCCACTCTGCAAAAAACATAGATGCACATCCACACCAACCTGTTGATGCAGTATGGCTGTAGGATATGCATGCTGCTGCGCTGGCTGGAGGCTGAAGCAGAAGCAGAAGCAGAGTCAGTGTTTGTGCTGTTGGAGTGTCTCCAGTGGAGTTCAGTCCTGCTCAGCCTTCAACACCACCGGCGCTACTACAGATGACAGCACTTGTTCCAGGGTAGGAAAAGGGCCGACGGCTGCTCCTCCACAAACTAAGACTGGCTGAAATGCTCCTCCTTGGCGCTGAACATTCCCAGGGTCTGGAGTGGAACCTGGAGGTGTGTCCGGGCAGGAGTGGCTCTGAGCCTCCGACTGGAGCTGCAAGGAGCACGCTCTGTTTATTCCACTCCCTCTTCTGGCCCCTCCCCCTCCCCCTCCCCCCTGTGTGTGTGGTTCAGCATGTGTCGGTCCTCCCCCGGTGCCATGCTTTCTGTCATCAAACACACCTCGTCGTCGTCGTCGACCTCTCCTGAATCCATCCCCTCTTCTCATCCTGCTTTCTTCCCTCCTCTCTTTCCTCTTCCTTCTTTGTCTGTCACCTGTCATCACCACTTTTTTTTTTCTTTTCGGACTCCTGTCGCTCTCCCCCATCATGCCTTCCCCCCTTTTTTCCATCTTTCATCTTTTGTCCCCCGAGAGGAAATGAAAAAAAAAAAAAAAACACAAACCAAACTTGCGTCACTCCATCCGAACTCACTTAAGCTTTAATGCTAACTGGATTACATAACAGTGGGCTGATGCAGTGTCTCTGCTCTGGGTGACTGGAGTCTTATGAGGACACAGAGATGCTCGCTATCTCATCAATTGGATTAGCCTTCACTATCATCATACGGCTCAGTCCAATCACAAGCAGCTATTTTTACCTTTTAGCCATTACAGCTGGAGACTAAACTACCTGAAACAGCAGACGTGGGTGGTTTGGGTTTATTTAATTCTAAAAAAAGAGATAATCCCAGTTTCAGTCAGGTTTACAAATGCTATCACGCTACACTACGACAGCACTGTGTTCTCCAGAAGTGGCAGAGAATGTTCAGAATTATCACACAAACTGAAATGTGTGAGATCAACAGGACAATAAATGATAAGTCACATTCAGTGACGTCACTTTAGCCTGTTAGCATTAGCACAACAGCAAAAAGGATGCAAACAGTGGCATCAGCATTACACTGAAAAAAAAATCTGTAATTTAACAGAATTTTCACTGTTTATTTTACAGATTTTTCCTGTATTTTTAAGATACAGGAAAATATCAATGAAATGACAAAAATAAACTGTGATTTTACATGTCAAATGAAAAATAACATGACAAAAACTGTAACTGTGAATAACCAAAAATTTCCACTTTTTACAAGATTTTTACACAGAGAAGTACAGTTAAAATACATTTGCAAATGTATCGTAATTTCACAAATATTTCTTTTCTATTTATGAGATTAAACTGTTAATTTAAAGTTTAATACCGTAACATGAAAATTACTGACAGTTAACGGTAACAGAAGTATTTGTTCTGTCAGTTGAACCAGACTTGTTTGATAATTGACAAATATCTTGTGTAATTACAGGAGGTTTCACAACAAAAATGTTGAATAAATATATTTTTGTGAATGTATAACATGTATAAGCACTGATAAACTGTCCAAATACAGTTTTTATCAGTGGACTGCACAACTGAGTGTCATTGAAAATTTTATATATATATATATATATATATATATATATATATGTATATATATGTAATTTGACTGTTTTAATACATGTAAATATTCTTTATTAAACATTAAAAAGTTAAAAAATAATAATAATAATGCAAAATCTCATGTAAACTTAGGGCAAAAACTGTATTTTAATTATGGAACATTACCGTATTTTTATGAGATGGTTATTTTCCGTTATTTTACAGTATTTTTTCAGCACCCCCGCTGCCAGAATAATACCATTTTTTAATGTTTTTTTTTTTTTTAATTTGTATTTTTTTATGGTGTAGCTGGAATCTAAACTACCTGAAACAGTGGACGTGGGTGGTTTGGGTTTTTTTCACTCTAAAAAAAAGAGACAACAGAGATAATCCCAGTTTCAGTCAGGTTTACAAATGCTATCACGCTACACTACGACAGTACTGTGTTCTCCAGAAGTGGCATTGAATATTCACAATTATCACACAAACTGAAATGTGTGAGATCAACAGGACAATAAATGATAAGTCACGTCCAATGACGCCACTTTAGCCTGTTAGCATTAGCACAACAGCAAAAAGGATGCAAACAGTGGCATCAGCATTAGCTACAGTTTGACATGTGCACATTTGGGTTTAACAGTACCATGATAGGTAAGTACCACTCCACCCCAGTACACCTGCCAAACCATATTAAGGCTTTTAAGAGATATTTAACAAGAAATATGAGTATAATGTTAACAATTTTCTGCCTGTTACTAAATGTTTTGCGCATATATATAAATAATAAGTTGAGGCGTAATATTGATAAAATTGCACTTATATTTCTTAACAAATTCTGTTTTTTTCAGGTTATTCACATCCTTTTTTTTTTTGATAGTTTGTAAACGTAAACATTTTCATAACTGAACATTATTTTTTGCACTAAAACAATTTGGAGTTGTCATTATTTATTGGTTGTCATGCTGTTATTGTACTGGTCCGGCCCACTGCAGATTAAATGGGGCTGAATGTGCCCCCCCACAAATGAATTTGAGACCCCTTATTCAGTCATCTCCATCCAAATACAGGCACTTGGATCATCGGTCGAACCTTCACGGTGCGTTTATCTAAAGTAAATTCACTCAGGGCTGTTTTGTTTTTCTATAAAGGATCTTAAAGGTTGAAGTGGTTTTCAGGGAACGTGTCGTGTGGATTGAAACGGCGCTGACTTCATTCGGCGTTTATCAGCTCTATGTTCCGTGTCTCTTTTCATTCCTCGTCTTTCATTCCCTCTCGTCACCTCGATTCCATTTTACTGTCAATGTCACCCTTTTATCGAGCCTCAACCCCAGCGCCGACACTTTTAGCAACACCTCCAGCTACGTTTCACAGTCAGCGCTGCGTTGGCTGACACGTTACAAATACCGCTGAACACGTTGGACAAAAAGATTAACGCAGGACTTCAGTGTTCTACCGAAACCACGTGCACACGGTCGGACAGCAGTTGGTAACCGCATTACAAAAGGAATCCATTACAGTAACGGATTACTATTTGCTGGAACACAGTAGTCCACAGGTGTCAAACTTGCGGCCCAGGGGCCAAAACCAGCCCGCCAAAGGTTCCGCAGGATGAATTTACAAAGTGCAAGTTAGGGCATCGAACTCCAAAATAATGTCATAATAACCAATAAATAATGACAATAACAATTATTTCTCTTTGATTTAGTGCAAAAAACAAATTATGAAAATGTTTACATTAACAAACTATCCTTTAAAATGTGAATAACTTGAACAAATATGAACGACCTGAAATGTCTGAAGAAAATTAGGTGCAATTGTTGTCCTGCAGTCTCCTGCAGTCTCCTACAGTCTTCTTCAGTCTCCTACAGTCTCCTACAGTCTCCTGCAGTTGTCCTACACTCTTCTACAGTCTTCTTCAGTCTCCTACAGTTGTCCTACACTCTTCTACAGTCTTCTTCAGTCTCCTACAGTCTCCTACAGTCTTCTACAGTTGTCCTACACTCTTCTACAGTCTTCTTCAGTCTCCTACAGTCTCCTGCAGTTGTCCTACACTCTTCTACAGTCTTCTTCAGTCTCCTACAGTCTTCTACAGTTGTCCTACACTCTTCTACAGTCTTCTTCAGTCTCCTACAGTCTCCTGCAGTTGTCCTACACTCTTCTACAGTCTTCTTCAGTCTCCTACAGTCTCCTGCAGTTGTCCTACACTCTTCTACAGTCTTCTTCAGTCTCCTACAATCTCCTGCAGTTGTCCTACACTCTTCTACAGTCTTCTTCAGTCTCCTAAAGTCTCCTGCAGTTGTCCTACACTCTTCTACAGTCTTCTTCAGTCTCCTACAGTCTCCTGCAGTTGTCCTACACTCTTCTACAGTCTTCTTCAGTCTCCTACAGTCTCCTACAGTTGTCCTACACTCTTCTACAGTCTCCTGCAGTCTTCTACAGTCTTCTACAGTTGTCCTACAGTCTTCTACAGTCTTCTGCAGTCTCCTACAGTCTTCTACAGTTGTCCTACAGTCTTCTACAGTCTCCTGCAGTCTTCTGCAGTCTTCTACAGTTGTCCTACAGTCTTCTACAGTCTTCTGCAGTCTCCTACAGTCTTCTACAGTTGTCCTACAGTCTTCTACAGTCTCCTACAGTCTTCTACAGTTGTCCTACAGTCTTCTACAGTCTTCTGCAGTCTCCTACAGTCTTCTACAGTTGTCCTACAGTCTTCTACAGTCTCCTACAGTCTTCTACAGTCTCCTGCAGTTGTCCTACACTCTTCTACAGTCTTCTGCAGTCTCCTACAGTCTTCTACAGTTGTCCTACAGTCTTCTACAGTCTCCTACAGTCTTCTACAGTCTTCTACAGTTGTCCTACAGTCTTCTACAGTCTTCTGCAGTCTCCTACAGTCTTCTACAGTTGTCCTACAGTCTTCTACAGTCTCCTACAGTCTTCTACAGTTGTCCTACAGTCTTCTACAGTCTTCTGCAGTCTCCTACAGTCTTCTACAGTTGTCCTACAGTCTTCTACAGTCTCCTACAGTCTTCTACAGTCTCCTGCAGTTGTCCTACACTCTTCTACAGTCTTCTGCAGTCTCCTACAGTCTTCTACAGTTGTCCTACAGTCTTCTACAGTCTCCTACAGTCTTCTACAGTCTCCTGCAGTTGTCCTACACTCTTCTACAGTCTTCTACAGTCTCCTGCAGTCTTCTAGAGTCTTCTACAGTTGTCCTACAGTCTTCTACAGTCTTCTGCAGTCTCCTACAGTCTTCTACAGTCTCCTACACTCTTCTACAGTCTCCTACACTCTTCTACAGTCTCCTGCAGTCTTCTGCAGTCTTCTACAGTTGTCCTACAGTCTTCTACAGTCTTCTGCAGTCTCCTACAGTCTTCTACAGTTGTCCTACAGTCTTCTACAGTCTCCTACAGTCTTCTACAGTTGTCCTACAGTCTTCTACAGTCTTCTGCAGTCTCCTACAGTCTTCTACAGTTGTCCTACACTCTTCTACAGTCTTCTGCAGTCTCCTACAGTCTTCTACAGTTGTCCTACAGTCTTCTACAGTCTTCTACAGTTGTCCTACAGTCTTCTACAGTCTTCTGCAGTCTTCTACAGTTGTCCTACAGTCTTCTACAGTCTTCTGCAGTCTCCTACAGTCTTCTACAGTTGTCCTACACTCTTCTACAGTCTTCTGCAGTCTCCTACAGTCTTCTACAGTTGTCCTACAGTCTTCTACAGTCTCCTACAGTCTTCTACAGTCTTCTACAGTCTTCTACAGTTGTCCTACAGTCTTCTACAGTCTCCTACAGTCTTCTACAGTTGTCCTACAGTCTTCTACAGTCTTCTGCAGTCTCCTACAGTCTTCTACAGTTGTCCTACAGTCTTCTACAGTCTCCTGCAGTCTTCTAGAGTCTTCTACAGTTGTCCTACAGTCTTCTACAGTCTTCTGCAGTCTCCTACAGTCTTCTACAGTTGTCCTACACTCTTCTACAGTCTTCTTCAGTCTCCTACAGTCTCCCGACACTCTTCTACAGTCTCCTGCAGTCTCCTACAGTCTTCTACAGTTGTCCTACAGTCTTCTGCAGTCTTCTTCAGTCTCCTACAGTTGTCCTACACTCTTCTACAGTCTCCTACAGTCTACTGCAGTCTTCTACAGTTGTCCTACAGTATCCTACACTCTTCTACCGTCTCCTACAGTCTTCTACAGTTGTCCTACAGTCTCCTACAGTTGTCCTACAGTCTTCTACAGTCTCCTACAGGTGTCCTACAGTCTCCTACAGTCTCCTACAGTTGTCCTACAGTCTTCTACAGTCTCCTACAGTCTCCTACAGTTGTCCTACAGTCTTCTACAGTCTCCTACAGTCTTCTACAGTCTCCTACAGTCTTCTACAGTCTCCTACAGTTGTCCTACAGTCTCCTACAGTTGTCCTACAGTCTTCTACAGTCTCCAACAGTCTCCTACAGTTGTCCTACAGTCTCCTACAGTCTTCTACAGTCTCCTACAGTCTCCTACAGTTGTCCTACAGTCTTCTACAGTCTCCTACAGTTGTCCTACAGTCTTCTACAGTCTCCTACAGTCTCCTACAGTCTTCTACAGTTGTCCTACAGTCTTCTACAGTCTCCTACAGTCTTCTACAGTGTCCTACAGTCTTCTACAGTCTCCTACAGTTGTCCTACAGTCTTCTACAGTCTTCTACAGTCTCCTACAGTCTCCTACAGTTGTCCTACAGTCTTCTACAGTCTCCTACAGTTGTCCTACAGTCTTCTACAGTCTCCTACAGTCTCCTACAGTCTTCTACAGTCTCCTACAGTCTCCTACAGTCTTCTACAGTTGTCCTACAGTCTTCTACAGTCTTCTACAGTCTCCTACAGTTGTCCTACAGTCTTCTACAGTCTCCTACAGTTGTCCTACAGTCTTCTACAGTTGTCCTACAGTCTTCTACAGTCTCCTACAGTTGTCCTACAGTCTCCTACAGTTGTCCTACAGTCTTCTACAGTCTCCTACAGTCTCCTACAGTCTTCTACAGTCTCCTACAGTCTTCTACAGTCTCCTACAGTCTCCTACAGTCTTCTACAGTTGTCCTACAGTCTTCTACAGTCTTCTACAGTCTTCTACAGTCTCCTACAGTCTCCTACAGTCTTCTACAGTTGTCCTACAGTCTTCTACAGTCTCCTACAGTTGTCCTACAGTCTTCTACAGTCTCCTACAGTTGTCCTACAGTCTTCTACAGTCTTCTCTCCATTTGTAGACTGAATATACTGGAGTGTCTCACATGTTTCTAGGACATCATGTTCTACACGTCTTCTCATTGGACGGTATAAACCTGGTCTGTTAATCTACCACCACCTGCTCCGCCCCCTTTTACCATCGCTGTGAGGTTTACGACGCTGCTGCTAAAGATCAGGCCAACGAATAATGAGCTGTTAACGAGCTGTGCCGTGATGCTGCAGACACTGATCACAGTCATAGAACAAAAACAGACAAACAAACAAAAAACCGAGTGGAAGACGAAAAAAATGACAGTAATTTCAGTTTAATTAAATTCCAAAGCATGTAAGTGCGCTCATGTGATAGCACGACACAATCAAATGACATCTGGGCATTTGGTTTAATCAGGGAGATACCCATGTTTGAGTCACATGACGGTGGGGGGGGGGGGGGGGGGGTGATGGGCTTTTGGTCAGTTATATGAGCTCCTCCTCTCCTTCTCTTCTCCTCCATTCGCATCCCTGTAAATCCATGTTACTGACTCTCCTTCTTCACTGGAGTTTCTGTGATTTATGTCCTCACATGTTTTCCCTGGATCATCACAGGTTTTCCCTGGATCATCACAGGTTTTCCCTGGATCATCACAGGTTTTCCCTGGATCATCACAGGTTTTCCTTGGATCATCACAGGTTTTCCCTGGATCATCACAGGTTTTCCCTGGATCATCACAGGTTTTCCCTGGATCATCACAGGTTTTCCCCTGGATCATCACAGGTTTTCCCTGGATCATCACAGATTTTCCCTGGATCATCACAGGTTTTTCATACTTTGGACTCTGTCTACAAATTAGTTGAATATACTGAACATTATAGTAATGGAATCAAACTGAAATCACTGAAGTACATTGTTATTAAAGTGTTTTAGTAAATACAAAGTCCAGGTTTACAGTGTAATACTACTACTACTACAACTACTACTACAACTACTACTACTACTACTACTACTAATAATAATAATAATAATGATAATAATGGATTAGATTTTAAATGGCGCTTTTCTAGACACCCAAAACGTTTACATTATTGATCCATTATTCATTCGCTCTCACATCCTCCCTCTGGTGGTGGTAAACCACATCTGTAGCCACAGTTGTCCTGGGGGGGGGGGGGGGGGGGGGGGGGGGGGGGGGGGGCAGACTGACAGAAGTGTGGCTGCCAGTTCACGCCTACGGCCCCTCCCACCACCAAACATTCATACACATTCATACACCAGTGTGAGTGACACTGGAGGCAACGAGGGGGAAGTGTGTGACCCAAGGACACAACGCACTGACTAGGACAGTGTACAACAGTTGTTTTATTGCATGTGTTTATTTTTTTTTTACCAAGTGTCACTGGGATGTTTTATGGTAAGAGGAAGGAGACTGTTGTCATGGCAACTGACGAGGCGGTAGAAGACGACGTCCAGTAACACACTAAGAGTGTTTCAATGAGTGAACTCTAAAGGGTTAATGATAAGAAGCTGGAGTGAAAGAAGTGACAGCCACCAGGCTGAAAAATTAATCTGATGTAGAAATGTCAAAGTGTGGAGGATAATTAACATCCACGTCCCCAAAGACCCCCAGGCTGAACTGGACTATTTTACACCTGGAGTCTTCCAAACCACAGATCTGAAACCAATGAAGGGATGGGAATTATTGTTCAGATAATGAACACTTACTAAAACACTTTAATTCCAATGTACTTCAATGACTTCAGTTTGATTCCATGACTATAAAATGTTCAGTATATTCAACTCATTTGGAGACACAGTCCAAAGTATAAAAACAGGTTGAGTTGAATGGATTTAAATCCCTCAATTTTAGTCAGTGTTGGACAAATTACTTTTAAATAGTAATTAATTATAATTACTACTTATGTTCCCAAAAAAATAATTAAATTAGTTACAGAATTACTCCTTCCTACATGTAATTAGTTACCAGGGAAGGTAATTATTGTGTTACTTTTTTGAAATACCTTCAAATATGTAAAAGGAAACAGATTTTTGAGTGTGTTTCACAGTCAGTTAGAGAGTAGAACAGCAGACCAGGACTGAAGACCAGGACTGTGGGAAGGCTGGGGTCCACCAGGGTCCACCAGGGCCTGGCTGGGGTCCACCAGGGTCCACCAGGGCCTGGCTGGGGCCCACCAGGGTCCGCCAGGGCCTGGCTGGGGTCCACCAGGGTCCGCCAGGGGGTCCACCAGGGTCCGCCAGGGCCTGGCTGGGGTCCACCAGGGTCCACCAGGGCCTGGCTGGGGTCCACCAGGGTCCACCAGGGCCTGGCTGGGGTCCACCAGGGTCCGCCAGGGGGTCCACCAGGGTCCGCCAGGGCCTGGCTGGGGTCCACCAGGGTCCACCAGGGCCTGGCTGGGGTCCACCAGGGTCCACCAGGGCCTGGCTGGGGCCCACCAGGGTCCGCCAGGGCCTGGCTGGGGTCCACCAGGGTCCGCCAGGGGGTCCACCAGGGTCTGGCTGGGGTCCACCAGGGTCCACCAGGGCCTGGCTGGGGTCCACCAGGGTCCGCCAGGGGGTCCACCAGGGTCCGCCAGGGCCTGGCTGGGGTCCACCAGGGTCCACCAGGGCCTGGCTGGGGTCCACCAGGGTCCACCAGGGCCTGGCTGGGGCCCACCAGGGTCCGCCAGGGCCTGGCTGGGGTCCACCAGGGTCCGCCAGGGGGTCCACCAGGGTCCGCCAGGGCCTGGCTGGGGTCCACCAGGGTCCACCAGGGCCTGGCTGGGGTCCACCAGGGTCCGCCAGGGGGTCCACCAGGGTCCGCCAGGGCCTGGCTGGGGTCCACCAGGGTCCACCAGGGCCTGGCTGGGGTCCACCAGGGTCCACCAGGGCCTAGCTGGGGTCCACCAGGGTCCGCCAGGGGGTCCACCAGGGTCCGCCAGGGCCTGGCTGGGGTCCACCAGGGTCCACCAGGGCCTGGCTGGGGTCCACCAGGGTCCGCCAGGGCCCTCCTCCTCCAGTTAATCCCACATCTCTCTTTTTCAGTCGTTAATATCTCCTCCTCCCTGATCCAGCGGTAAATGCCTGCAGTCCAGTCAGCTGGACTCACTGATAACTCCTCCCCTAACTTTACTAATAACTCCTCCCCTAACTTTACTGATGACTCCTCCCCTAACTTTACAAATAACTCCTCCCCTAAGTTTACTGATAACTCCTCCCCTAAGTTTACTAATAACTCCTCCCCTAAGTTTACTGATAACTCCTCCCCTAACTTTACAAATAACTCCTCCCCTAAGTTTACTAATAACTCCTCCCCTAACTTTACTGATAACTCCTCCCCTAACTTTACAAATAACTCCTCCCCTAAGTTTACTGATAACTCCTCCCCTAAGTTACTAATAACTCCTCCCCTAAGTTTACTGATAACTCCTCCCCTAACTTTACAAATAACTCCTCCCCTAAGTTTACTGATAACTCCTCCCCTAACTTTACTAATAACTCCTCCCCTAAGTTTACTGATAACTCCTCCCCTAACTTTACTAATAACTCCTCCCCTAAGTTTAGTGATAACTCCTCCCCTAACTTTAATAATAACTCCTCCCCTAAGTTTACTGATAACTCCTCCCCTAACTTTACTAATAACTCCTCCCCTAAGTTTAGTGATAACTCCTCCCCTAACTTTAATAATAACTCCTCCCCTAAGTTTACTGATAACTCCTCCCCTAAATTAGCTAATAACTCCTCCCCTTAGTTAACTGATAACTCCTCCCCCAAGTTAACTGATAACTCCTCCCCTAAATTAGCTGATAACTCCTCCCCTTAGTTAACTGATAACTCCTCCCCTAAATTAGCTGATAACTCCTCCCCTTAGTTAACTGATAACTCCTCCCATAAATTAGCTGATAACTCCTCCCATAAATTAGCTGATAACTCCTCCCCTTAGTTAACTGATAACTCCTCCCCTAAATTAGCTGGTAACTCCTCCCCTTAGTTAACTGATAACTCCTCCCCTAAGTTAACTGATAACTCCTCCCCTAAATTAGCTGGTAACTCCTCCCCTTAGTTAACTGACAACTCCTCCCATAAATTAGCTGGTAACTCCTCCCCTTAGTTAACTGATAACTCCTCCCCTAAGTTAACTGATAACTCCTCCCCTAAATTAGCTGGTAACTCCTCCCCTTAGTTAACTGACAACTCCTCCCATAAATTAGCTGTACACGTTGCTGCGTTCAGGTGCCTGTGTTGTGCTGGTTCAAATCAAACTCGTAGATGTCATTGGTCGTTCAGGTGAAGGGGGCGTGGTCAACTCAGCCTCATGGACACACAGGTGAAGTACGAAGGCAGTGTGGGGAATCGGAATAGAAGAACGACTCGTAAATGAATCGGTTCTTATCGTTCACTGAAAAGAGCCGTTCAAAGACTGGACCGGTCCTTGAACGTCTCACCTCTGGTCCCTGTCTGGGTCAGGTCAGATATCAGCTGTTAGATCTGAGTGCACAGTAACGCACCACAGTTCACTGTCGCTAACGGTAACGGCGTTGGAACGTTTCAAATAGTAATTTATTCATTAGATTACCTGTTACTGTAAAACAATAACAGCATTAGTAACACCGCTGTTTTTAGCACCGTTATTCCAAACACTGGTTTTAGTCCTGACCACACCTTTTCATCTGTGCATTGCATTGTGGGTATTGTTCCTGTTGTTGTAAATGTGTTGTTTTTCTGTGCAGGGTTCAGTGGGTTGTGCTGTTCATTTGGACTGAATGTGTGCGTGTCAGTGTTTATTGGCCTTTTTGTGTTGGTTTGTGTATTTCTGTACAGCTGCACCAGGAGTCACAGCCATATGGAGCCGATTTAGGGCCATAAGTTTTGTATATGAAAAAATAAAGTTTGAAAGGGAAAATTTTTGAAAAAGTTTTGATCTCTAATTTTGAAAAGTACAATAATGCATTCAAATTAAAAATAAGTGTATGAAAAGTTTTTTTCAGGTTTAATATAATTTTGATTCACTTTGGTAATTCTTTTGAATAAATTATTTATTTTCATTTTTTACTTTCATATATATTTTAATATTTGAGGTTTTACTATTTTTTTTAGTTGAATGTTTTATCTTTTCAGATTCAGATCTTATTTTTTACAGTTTCAAATCTTATTTTTTCACGTTCAGATCTTTTTCTCGCTTTTAAATCTTTTCATTTTCAGTTTAAAATTGTATTTTTTCATATACAAAACTTATGGCCCCAAATCAGCTCCATAGGCCCAACAAAGGCTTTCCTGTTCATCTAGGATTGTACTTGTTCAATGTAAATCTTTAAGTTTTGTCAAATTAAAAGCACTTCCTGTACTGGCAAATTACACTGACTTAACTTCTATGCTAAGATAAATTAAGTTGAATAATTATACAAAGTCATTTATATTACAAAAGATTTTAATTTAAATCAACTTGGAATTGAGTTCAATGAACTGATGGTATTAAGTTAATGATCATACAAAACAACTGACACTGCAACTAATTTTCAGTTAAATTCACTTGGCATTTAGTGTGTTGGACTAAAAATAGTAATTCCATTCAAATCAAGCATTTCAGTTTAATACACTCAAGTTTTCATTACTCATTACTGACATTTTTTAAGCCAACCGGTTTACTCCAATTTTTGAAGTCAACTCTCCCTGAAATAGTATTTAGACAGTTTAATTATTCTGGGGGGGGGGGCATACAGTAAATGAAGTTTGGTCTAATGTTACTGTTTAAAAAAAAAAAAAAAAAAAAAAAAGAAAAGCTGATTAAATATAGGAAAAAAAGACTGACTGAACAACACAGATACAATTCATCTGTTAAGATGCACTTTAAAATGAACACACACACACACACACACACACACACACACACACAGCCATTGTTCACATGCACTGTAAAAAATAATCTGTAATTTACCAGAATTTTCACTGTTTATTTTACAGATTTTTCCTGTATTTTTAAGATACAGGAAAATATCAATGAAATGACAAAAATAAACTGCGATTTTACATGTCAAATGTAAAATAACACGAAAAAACTGTAACTGTGAATAACCAAAAAATTTCCATTTTTTAAGAGATTTTTTTTTCCACAGAAAAATACAGTTCAAATACATTTGCAAATGTATCGTAATTTCACAAATATTTGTTTTCTATTTATGAGATTAAACTGTTAATTTAAAGTTTAATACTGTAAAAAAAATTATAAAATAAGATAAAATTACTGACAATTAACGGTAACAGGAGTATTAGTTCTGTCAGTTGAACCAGACTTGTTTGTTCATTGACAAATATCTTGTGTAATTACAGGAGGTTTCACAACAAAACTGTTGAATAAATATATTTTTGTGATTGTATAACATGTATAAGCACTGATAAACTGTCCAAATATAGTTTTTATCAGTGGATTGGACAACTGAGTCTCACTGAAAATTATTTATACATATATTTATAGGGAATTGGATTGTTTTAACACATGAAAATATTCCTTATTAAACATTAAAAAGTCAAAAAAAAAAAAAGAAAAGAAAAATCTCATGTAAAGTTAGGGCAAACAACTATATTTTAATTCTGGAAAATTACCGTATTTTTATGAGATGGTTATTTTCTGTTATTTAACAGTATTTTTTCGGCGCCCCTGCTGCTGGAATATTACTGTTTATTTCTGTTTTATTTTTTTTCCCAGTGTGCTCTGGGCCTTCAGATGTTCAGGCTGAACCAGAGCTGACTGTGTGAGCGACTGAGCGTGTGCACACGGTGACTCAGACATCACAGAGGGGGCGGGGTCAGGGCATGAGGCCGCGCTGGCAGGAACACGTGCGTGTTCACTGACAGCGTACGAGAGGCACGAGGGCGCGCATGCGCACAAGCACAGCGCCACCGTCCACTGGTGATGTCACACAGAGAGGAGTCCTGAACTGTCCTCTGGAGTCTGCACATCCATCTGCCCCCCCACCGCTAATCCACTAATACACACACACACACACATCTGTTGGCTCCTCCCCTTCGACTCCCTCATGACTCTTTAGTTTTGTCTTTACTTGAATCACTGGTGTCAAACATGTGGCCCAGAAAATAACCATTTCATCAAAATACAGTAATTTACCATAATTCAAATACAGTTTTTTGCCCTAACTTTACATGAGATTTTGCTTTTTTTTTTTTTTTTTTTTTTACATTTTAATGTTTAATGAAGAATATTTACATGTATTAAAACAATCCAATTACATATACTGTACATATATATATATAAAAACAAGAAAAGCACTCAGAGAGCGCAGACCTCCACCAAGGCCCCCTCGTGGGTCCCCCCCACCCCCAATCACCACCAAAATTTAATCATTTCTTCCTTGTGCCAGTGTCAAAATTTCCTGAAAATCCATTCATAACTTTTTGAGTTATCTTGCTAACAAACAAACAAACAAACAAACAAACACGCACGCATGGACACAAAGCGAAGTGATCACAATACCTCCTGGTGGAGGTCATAATTTTCAGTGAGACTCAGTTGTCCAATCCACTGATAAAAACTGTATTTGGACAGTTTATCAGTGCTTATACATGTTATACATTCACAAAAATACATTTATTCAACATTTTTTGTTGTGAAACCTCCTGTAATTACACAAGATATTTGTCAATTAACAAACAAGTCTGGTTCAATTGACAGAACTAATACTTCTGTTACCGTTAATTGTCAGTAATTTTATCTCATGTTATTTATTTATTTATTTATTTATTTTTTTACAGTATTAAACTTTAAATTAACAGTTTAATCTCGATACATTTCCAAATGTATTTGAACTGTATTTTTCTGTGAAAAAAGAAAAAATTTCTTTTTAAAAATGAAAATTTTATGGTTTTTCACAGTTACTGTTTTTTCGTGTTATTTTCCATTTGATGTGTAAAATCACAGTTTATTTTTATCATTTCATTGATATTTTCCTGGATCTTAAAAATACAGGAAAAATCTGTAAAATAAAAAGTGAAAATTCTGTTAAATTACAGATTTTTTTTTACTGCGAAGTTGAATTTCACAGCTGATTTCTATTCATTTAACATGTTTTCTGGATAAAAACCTAAACCCCTTCAGTTCTTCCATCAGTATGTGTGTCATTCTGCTGATAAAAACTCTGCTTTCATTTATTCCATGTTTTCTGTTCAGTCTGTTTTAGTCACATGACACACACAGGAGTTCAGACTGGAGTACAGAACTGTGGGTTTTAGGACTTTAGATGGAATTAGAAGGTTTTCTGTAGATTTCCTCGTACTTGTCGTCTGCTCCATAAACATCGTACCTGTGATAATTCTGCGTTCCTCTAAAGCACAGCTGTTTTTTTGTCTTTCAAACAGACAGTCTGTTGTTTTTTCGTCTGTTCTTCAGCTCCTTCTGTACAGACTGTAACGCCCTCAGAGGCAGATTTGTGATTTAATTTGATCTAATTAAGGCTGACTCCACTTCAAACATGTCAGCTGAGGGAAAAGCAGACTGACGGGGAAATACTGATTCCACATTGTGTTGATTACATCCCATAATTACACATGAGATACTATGGAGACGAAGCACTGAGGTTCTCCTGATCTCATTACTGCATTTATTATTTATTTATTTATTTCACTGAAGAAAAGGACAGAGGAGACGAGGAAAGGTGGAGTTAGAGGAGGAAGGAGGTGAGCTCAGATGGGACGGATTCCAGACTTTTCCATGAGACAGTGAACGCAGCGTTTGTGGAACTTTTACAGGCTGCACACACGAAGATGGACAACAGGAGTCGGACGGACAATCGGACAGACGATAGGAGTCGGATGGACAAGGTGGTGATGTAGGAACGCCATCTGACAAAATTTAAAGACATTAGACTACAGAATGTTTTACTTTAAATCAAAAACTAAATGTGGAGTCAGTTTTTATTCTATTATGTTATTTGACTGGCCCCGCCCCCAACAGTCCTCCTGTAAGTGGTCAGATATGAAGTGTCTCCATTGGTTCAGTCATTTGGGTGTTTCCACTGAATGACAGCAGGGTACGAGGGGCAAAAAATGACATAATTAGAAATAAATACATTTAAAATAAATAAATAAATGCAGAAATACATTAATGAATAATTAAATAAATACTTGAATAAATAAATAATCAAATGCTTATATTTTATGTTTCTATTACCATATTTTTATATTTATTTATTTATTCCCTCAATTATGCATGCATTTTTAAGCACACACACACACACACACACACACACACACACACACACACCTAATGTATTTATACATACATCTAATGTATTTATTGGTTTTCCCTGTAAGTCGCTTTGGAAAAAAGCGTCTGCCAAATGCATAAACATAAACATAAACACATACAAATAATACAAACATAAGTTAAACTAGTGTCATTGTACCCGTGGTGCCATTGTACGATAGCATAAGTAGAACCTGTGTGCCAC
>NW_021941588.1:153426-155926 GCF_902148855.1 Sphaeramia orbicularis | reverse complement strand
ACTGCAAAAAAATCTGTAATTGAACAGAATTTTCACAGTTTATTTAACAGATTTTTCCTGTATTTTTAAGATACAGGAAAATATCAATGAAATGACAAAAACAGACTGATTTTACATGTCAAATGTAAAATAACACAAAAAACTGTAACTGTGAATAACCAAAAAATTTCCATTTTAGTTTTTTTTTGACAGAAAAATACAGTTAAAATACATTTGCAAATGTATCATAATTTCACAAATATTTCTTTTCTATATATGAGATTAAACTGTTAATTTAAAGTTTAATACTGTAAAATAAATAAATAAATAAATAAAACAAGATAAAATTACTGACAATTAACGGTAACAGAAGTATTAGTTCTGTCAGTTGAACCAGACTTGTTTGTTCATTGACAAATATCTTGTGTAATTACAGGAAGTTTCACAACAAAAATGTTGAATAAATGTATTTTTGTGAATGTATAACATGTATAAGCACTGATAAACTGTCCAAATACAGTTTTTATCAGTGGATTGGACAACTGAGTCTGACTAAAAATTATTTATATATATATTTATAGGGAATTGGATTGTTTTAATACATGTAAATATTCTTTATTAAACATTAAAAAGTTAAAAAAAAAAAAATATGCGAAATCTCATGTCAAGTTAGGGCAAAAAACTGCATTTTAATTATGGAAAATTACTGTATCTTTATGAGATGGTTATTTTCTGTTTACAGTATTTTTTCAGCACCCCTGGAAAGTAGGCGGAGTTTACTGACACCCTTGCCCAGTCGTACTTTTGGCCCCTCCTACTCACTGATACACCGCCTAGCCAGGGATTCATTTTGAGTCTTAACTTTCAATCTTTTCAAAAACTTTTAAAAACTTTGTTAAAAAAAAAAAAAAAAGAAGCAAATATTGACAAAAAAGGCAAATGTGACAACTGTGTGTGTGAACTTTGAAAAGAATTGAGTGAAAAGCGTCCGAAAAATCAGTTGGACACAAACTTCTGACATATATTTACAGGTGGGGTGTGTAAAAAAACCATCTGTTCAACAAGTCCAACAACACCGACCCTTCTGGACTACTGAACACTGACGACACGACCCTTCTGGACTACTGAACACTGACGACACGACCCTTCTGGACTACTGAACACTGACGACACCTTCTGGACTACTGAACACTGACGACACGACCCTTCTGGACAACTGAACACTGACGACACGACCCTTCTGGACTACTGAACACTGACGACACCGACCCTTCTGGACTACTGAACACTGACGACATGACCCTTCTGGACAACTGAACACTGACGACACCGACCCTTCTGGACAACTGAACACTGACGACACCTTCTGGACTACTGAACACTGACGACACGACCCTTCTGGACTACTGAACACTGACGACACGACCCTTCTGGACAACTGAACACTGACGACACCGACCCTTCTGGACTACTGAACACTGACGACACGACCCTTCTGGACTACTGAACACTGATGACACCGACCCTTCTGGACTACTGAACACTGACGACACCGACCCTTCTGGACTACTGAACACTGACGACACGACCCTTCTGGACTACTGAACACTGACGACACCTTCTGGACTACTGAACACTGACGACACCTTCTGGACTACTGAACACTGACGACACGACCCTTCTGGACTACTGAACACTGACGACACCTTCTGGACTACTGAACACTGACGACACCGACCCTTCTGGACTACTGAACACTGACGACACGACCCTTCTGGACTACTGAACACTGACAACACGACCTTCTGGACTACTGAACACTGACGACAATGACTGACGACAGCGAGCTCTGGCTTTTGGTTTACAGAGATGTTTCGTCATTTTTCGGTTTTATGTCTTGTGCAAGTGCAGAACGTACGCTGCAGTCGGTAGTCGTTTTTGGTGTGTTCTTCGCACTTTTTTGACCGTGTTGGGGAGACAAGAGCCGACTGATTGTTTTCTGGAGACGGTCGGCAGTCGGGTTGGAGTGTCTTCACCCTAAGAGTTGGTTCTTCTGCTCAGTTAACACGTAAAAAATTCTAATTGATAAGATTACATCCAACTGTTTGGACTCCAGCCCTAAAGCTGCTTCAAAGATCCTCATTAAATATGACAGAACCAGACTGTGGTTTAATTTCCCACATGGTACAATTAGCCTGATATCAGATAAGACAGAGCCTGATACTTTGGCCACATAGGAGCTGGATCTGGACAAAGTCCAATCCAAACACTTTGCTCTAATGAGATGAGGAAGCAGTTCTTTCATGGCTTTTGGTTGATCTGATTTGGTTCACTGGGATTTTTCTTCTGTGTGAGAAGAAAATGGCCCGATCATAAAAAACATCCACTGATTTGGACTAAAAAGAGAATTAGGAGATTAAAAGGAGAAAAAAACAACAACAAAACAACCGACTTCTATCCACTGAAAAAAAAAAAAAAAATCTGTAATTTAACAGAATTTTCACTGCTTATTTTACAGATT
>NW_021941588.1:65855-153326 GCF_902148855.1 Sphaeramia orbicularis | reverse complement strand
AGTCCTTTAACCCTTAAAGACCCAGACGTCCACCTTAAAGGGTTAAGGAGGACGTTGGGTCTTAAGGGTTAAAGGAGGACATTTGGGTCTTTAAGGGTTAAAGGTGGACCTCTGGGTCTGTAAGGGTTAAAGGTGGACCTCTGGGTCTGTAAGGGTTAAAGGAGGACGTTTGGGTCTTAAGGGGTTAAAGGTGGACGTTGGGTCTTTAAGGGTTATAGGAGGACATTTGGGTCTTTAAGGGTTAAAGGTGGACGTTTGGGTCTTTAAGGGTTACAGGTGGACGTTTGGGTCTTTAAGGGTTAAAGGAGGACATTTGGGTCTTTAAGGGTTAAAGGTGGACGTTTGGGTCTTTAAGGGTTAAAGGTGGACGTTTGGGTCTTTAAGGGTTAAAGGTGGACGTTTGGGTCTTTAAGGGTTAAAGGTGGACGTTTGTGAAGCCGCTGTGAAGTGGAGTCACAAAGAAAAGAAGAACAGAACAACTGCGAAACAAAAGGACACGTTCAGTGTTCACAAACGTAGCTGGAACGAACTGAAGAAACCGATAATAGACCAACGAGAAGAGTGGGTGTTCTGGGGGTGAATGCATGTGTGTCTGGACCAAAGGGTTAAAGGTGGACGTTTGGGTCTTTAAGGTTAAAGGTGAACATTTGGGTCTGTAAGGTTAAAGGTGTGTGTAAAACCCCTTCAGATGGTCTGTTTTTTTCCTTTTCCAGTTCAGTTCCACTTCTCCTCATGTGACAGTAGATGGCATCAGAGTGTTAGAGATGGAGCGACCCTTCTTCCTTTTCCACAGTTTCTGAACAGCAGCTGCATGTGCACACACTATTCACACAAACAGGATGAAATAAAAGAAATGTTTTGTTGTTGTTGTTTTTTAACAGAATTTCCCCAAAACATGTCCGTCTGCTTGTAACATGGACGAACTCCACTGGTCTGTGCTCATATGTTCTTTTTTCTTCTTCTTTTTTTCCATATTTGAGCTGGAGTTCTTCCAGATCCTTAAAGTTTTATTTTATTTTTGTGTGTGTGGATTTTTGTTGACAACAACAACAACAACAGCAACTACAACAACAACAACAACAACATAATAATAATAATAATAATAATAATAATAATAATAATAATAATAATAATAATAATTATTATTATTATTATTATAATTATTATTATTATTATTATTATTATTATTATTATTATTATTATTATTATTATGTTGATCAGGGGTTAGGAAGTGTCCATGAGCTGAACACCAGTGGACAGAGAGTGTCCAAAGGAAGGTCCTACAGTACTGTGTCCACCCAGAGGACAGTCAGGACACAGGTGGACATACACAGGTCCGGTCTAGGGTAGTGACGTGGGCTCAGCTGACACTGAGTCTGTGGTCTAGAATCAGTCCAAGGACATGTGGTGTTGGTGTCTGGAACTCTTCAGGTGATAGACAGGACCCAGATCATTCAGACGTTCATGAAAACAGGGTTTGGAGCCTGAGTTCCATTTCCTCTGAATGACCACTTTTACTACGACCATTTAAAATAAGCCCAGGTCTACTACAGGACTGGCACCAAATATGGGCATGTCTATTACCCCAGAGCCAATCAGATGTTCTCATTTGTCCTGTTCCAATCAGCAGTAAGGACCTGCTGTTGTCCCAGGTCCAATCATGGACATGTGTGATGGTTCTGTCCACAGCACTGTGTCCACAGGGGGACAGGGTACCAGTCCACAGAGGACAGAACCAGGACACTGACTGGACCTGAGGGACAGAGACACAGGACAAAGGTAGTCCACCAGGACTGAGGACAGACCAGGACAAAGGTAGTCCACCAGGACTGAGGACAGACCAGGACAAAGGTAGTCCACCAGGACTGAGGACAGACCAGGACAAAGGTAGTCCACCAGGACTGAGGACAGACCAGGACAAAGGTAGTCCACCAGGACTGGACAGACCAGGACAAAGGTAGTCCACCAGGACTGGACAGACCAGGACAAAGGTAGCCCACCAGGACTGGACAGACCAGGACAAAGGTAGTCCACCAGGACTGGACAGACCAGGACAAAGGTAGTCCACCAGGACTGAGGACAGACCAGGGCAAAGGTAGTCCACCAGGACTGAGGACAGACCAGGACAAAGGTAGTCCACCAGGACTGGACAGACCAGGACAAAGGTAGCCCACCAGGACTGGACAGACCAGGACAAAGGTAGTCCACCAGGACTGGACAGACCAGGACAAAGGTAGTCCACCAGGACTGAAGACAGACCAGGACAAAGGTAGTCCACCAGGACTGGACAGACCAGGACAAAGGTAGCCCACCAGGACTGGACGGACCAGGACAAAGGTGGTCCACCAGGACTGGACAGACCAGGACAAAGGTAGTCCACCAGGACTGAGGACAGACCAGGACAAAGGTAGTCCACCAGGACTGGACAGACCAGGACAAAGGTAGTCCACCAGGACTGGACAGACCAGGACAAAGGTAGTCCACCAGGACTGAGGACAGACCAGGACAAGGTAGTCCACCAGGACTGGACAGACCAGGACAAAGGTGGTCCACCAGGACTGGACAGACCAGGACAAAGGTAGTCCACCAGGACTGAGGACAGACCAGGACAAAGGTAGTCCACCAGGACTGGACAGACCAGGACAAAGGTAGCCCACCAGGACTGGACAGACCAGGACAAAGGTGGTCCACCAGGACTGGACAGACCAGGACAAAGGTAGCCCACAGACCAGGACAAAGGTGGTCCACCAGGACTGGACAGACCAGGACAAAGGTAGCCCACCAGGACTGGACAGACCAGGACAAAGGTAGTCCACCAGGACTGGACAGACCAGGACAAAGGTAGTCCACCAGGACTGGACAGACCAGGACAAAGGTAGTCCACCAGGACTGAAGACAGACCAGGACAAAGGTAGTCCACCAGGACTGGACAGACCAGGACAAAGGTAGCCCACCAGGACTGGACAGACCAGGACAAAGGTGGTCCACCAGGACTGGACAGACCAGGACAAAGGTAGTCCACCAGGACTGAGGACAGACCAGGACAAAGGTAGTCCACCAGGACTGGACAGACCAGGACAAAGGTAGTCCACCAGGACTGGACAGACCAGGACAAAGGTAGTCCACCAGGACTGAGGACAGACCAGGACAAAGGTAGTCCACCAGGACTGGACAGACCAGGACAAAGGTGGTCCACCAGGACTGGACAGACCAGGACAAAGGTAGTCCACCAGGACTGAGGACAGACCAGGACAAAGGTAGTCCACCAGGACTGGACAGACCAGGACAAAGGTAGCCCACCAGGACTGGACAGACCAGGACAAAGGTGGTCCACCAGGACTGGACAGACCAGGACAAAGGTAGCCCACAGACCAGGACAAAGGTGGTCCACCAGGACTGGACAGACCAGGACAAAGGTAGCCCACCAGGACTGGACAGACCAGGACAAAGGTGGTCCACCAGGACTGGACAGACCAGGACAAAGGTAGCCCACCAGGACTGGACAGACCAGGACAAAGGTAGTCCACCAGGACTGGACAGACCCACTCTGGGTGTTGGTAGTCAGTCTGAGGTGTCTGAGGTTTGGAACAGGTTCAGGTCTGACCCACAGCTGACCTGCTGCAGTCTGGGTTTCAAACAGTAATTGTATTCAAGTGTGGATGGAAATACCCTCAGACTGTATCTGGGGCAGATATACATACACCCCCCCCCCCCCAGGCTGTGTCCCAGTCAGGAGGTTTGGACAGCGTCCAAACTGATTAAACAAAGAAAAAAAATACAGAACGGACTGAACAAAGATGAACCCTGTACTGAGGATATGTTCAACTGAATTAAACTGAACACATACACACACACACACACACACACACACAACAAGCCCCGCCCCTCGCACATATTGTATCTTATGTCGTCATGGCTCCAGCTGATGTCATCATGTCTGTTGTTTCTATAACTGAAACTAAATTCTTTTCATAGACATTTGAATTTTCATCCATTCTAAATAAATGGAAAAAAAAAAGATTTAAAACAATTCATAACAGATTTGAACTTTGACCCACTTTTACCAAACTGTAATCCCATGTGTTCTGGGTCAGTGGTCATCTATAAACCCAGGTAGGTCTGAATTCAACCAGGAGATTTACTGCTGAAGTGGAAACAAACAAACAAACAAACTGAACCAAAAACAACAGCCCCCTTGCCTCCCCTTGTTTTTTTTTTTTTTTGGACGATCACACACACAAACATCAATATTAATAATCAATAGGATATCCATCCCATAATATCCAACTCTATTCTGACATTAGTTCTTGTTGTCTTGGATCCCAGACCCTGTTAGAACACAAACACCTGGATTCAACAGGTCCATTTAAGACCGGGGTCCATTTATGAGTTACTTATGAACATGAGGAGAATGATATGAAATGTGCTTTTTAGGTTTTGAAACGTTTATATCAAATCACAAGAGATTTTTAATAGAAGGAATTTACAGGTTGAACATCTTATGATGATATATTTGCTGAAAAAGTCACTTTTTCTTCAGTTTTCTCAGTATTTTTGATTTAACTCTGAGCTTTAATGAACATCTAAATGACATATAGGAAATTAATTATAAGAAAATAAATAATTTACACTGAAAAATGCCAAATATGGAGGATAAAATTATAATAAATGCTGTAAATCGCTGAAAGCAGGGCTGTCGAACTCATTTTCTTTCAGGAGCCACATTCTGCCTGATATGACCTCCAGTGGGCTGGACCAGTCAAATAACAGCAAAACAGCCTAGAAATAATGACAACTCCAAAGTTTCTAGTGCAAAAAAATAACATTAAATGATGAAACTATTTCTATCCAAAACAAAAAATGAGGTGAATAACTGGAAAAAAATGAAATTTCTGAAGAAAAATAAGTACAATTTTATCAATATTCTGCCTCCACTTATGATTTCTACATGTGCACAGGTCTACTAAGGCACAAAACAGGCAGAAAATTGTTAAAATTACACTTATTTTTCTTTAGACATTCCAGGTTGTTCATATTTGTTCAGGTTATCGACATTTTGTTGTTAAAGGAGATCAGAACTGAATGTTCTTTGCAATAAATCAAAGAGAAAAAACTGGTGTTGCCATTATTTAGAAACATAATATATTATTTTTCTCACATTAAACCAAGAAGAACATTTGGAGTCATCATTTCTAGGTTATTATGTTCTTTTTGAGTTGGATGCCCTTGACTGTTCATATCTTCAGGGTAAGTTTTGCATTTTGCACTTTGTAAATTCATCTGGCGGGCCAGACCGGAACCTTTGGCGGGCCGCTTTTGGCCCCTGGGCCGCATGTTTGACACCTGAGGCTTAAAGGTTCAGTGGTTCATTTGTGGACTGACATGAAAGCAGCTGTGGGCGTTAAAGGTTAAAGTCAGAAGAACACACCCACGGACCGTCCACTCAGTGAACAGAAGAACTGGTCTAACTCTGCTGGGGCAGGTTCTGCTCCTGCTCACACATCAGAACGTAAACAGGAAGTGGTTTTAACGCTGACGTGGTCTGGTCTGGGTTCAGGGGTTCAAGGGACCTGGACCTCTGTGAAATGAACGGACCCCCCTGCAGCGCTGAGGACTACAGATAGAACACATAGAACATATAGAACACATAGAACACATAGAACAGATAGAACACATAGAACACATAGAACACATAGAACAGATAGAACAGATAGAATACATAGAACAGATAGAACGCATAGAAAATATAGAACAGATAGAACAGATAGAACACATAGAAAATATAGAACAGATAGAACAGATAGAATACATAGAACAGATAGAACGCATAGAAAATATAGAACAGATAGAACACATAGAACAGATAGAATACATAGAACAGATAGAACACATAGAACACATAGAACAGATAGAACACAAAGAACATATAGAACACATAGAACACATAGAACAGATAGAACATATAGAACACATAGAACAGATAGAATACATAGAACAGATAGAATACATAGAACATATAGAACACATAGAACACATAGAACAGATAGAACACAGAACAGATAGAATACATAGAACAGATAGAACACATAGAACACATAGAACAAATAGAACACATAGAACATATAGAACACATAGAACAGAGAGAACACATAGAACAGATAGAACAGATAGAACACACAGAACATATAGAACACATAGAACACACAGAACAGATAGAACAGATAGAACACATAGAACAGATAGAACATATAGAACACATAGAACATAGAACACAGAACACATAGAACAGATAGAACATACAGAACACACAGAACACATTGAACACATAGAACATATAGAACACATAGAACAGATAGAACACATAGAACACAGAACACATAGAACAGATAGAACAGATAGAACACATAGAACACAGAACACATAGAACATATAGAACACACAGAACACATAGAACAGATAGAACATATAGAACACATAGAACAGATAGAACATATAGAACACAGAACACATAGAACAGATAGAACATATAGAACACACAGAACACATAGAACAGATAGAACATATAGAACACACAGAACAGATAGAACATGTGAGCTGATGTGGATCTACTCCAGAACTGCATGTGGATCCTCATCAGCTGCTGCAGGATCTTCAGCTGGGACCTGCAGCGCTGCAGCACACTGACAGCACACGCAACCTGCAACAACGACCTGCAGCGCCAGCGTCGCTTAGGTCAGCAAGGTCAGCAAGGTCAGCAAGGTCAGCAAGGTCACTGAACCCACAATAAGGACCTGGAGCACCCAGGTCACCTAGGTCGCCGAGGTCATCGAGGTCAAGGCGCACAAACACCAGCAGGATGTTCTGGGTTAAGATGATTCTATCAACACAAATGAGCTAACGAGTTTAAACTGTCAGGGGTCCAGACCATGTCATGGTGTTAGCATTAATGACGGGTTTAAACGTCACGGTTAATTAATGGTCAAGGCTGCCAAAAACCGTGTCATAAAGTACAGCAGTCTGTGTCCACTACCAGATGACTGTCTGTCCGTGTCCACTACCGGATGACCGTCTGTCTGTGTCCACTACCAGATGACTGTCTGTCCGTGTCCACTACCGGATGACCGTCTGTCTGTGTCCACTACCAGCTGACCGTCTGTCTGTGTCCACTACCGGATGACCGTCTGTCTGTGTCCACTACCAGCTGACCGTCTGTCTGTGTCCACTACCAGCTGACCGTCTGTCTGTGTCCACTACCAGCTGACCGTCTGTCTGTGTCCACTACCGGATGACCGTCTGTCTGTGTCCACTACCAGCTGACCGTCTGTCTGTGTCCACTACCAGATGACCGTCTATCTGTGTCCACTACCAGCTGACCGTCTGTCTGTGTCCACTACCGGATGACCGTCTGTCTGTGTCCACTACCAGCTGACTGTCTGTCTGTGTCCACTACCAGATGACCGTCTGTCTGTGTCCACTACCAGCTGACCGTCTGTCTGTGTCCACTACCGGATGACCGTCTGTCTGTGTCCACTACCAGCTGACCGTCTGTCTGTGTCCACTACCAGATGACCGTCTGTCTGTGTCCACTACCGGATGACCGTCTGTCTGTGTCCACTACCAGCTGACCGTCTGTCTGTGTCCACTACCAGATGACCGTCTGTCTGTGTCCACTACCAGCTGACCGTCTGTCTGTGTCCACTACCAGCTGACCGTCTGTCTGTGTCCACTACCAGATGACCGTCTGTCTGTGTCCACTACCAGCTGACCGTCTGTCTGTGTCCACTACCAGCTGACCGTCTGTCTGTGTCCACTACCAGATGACCGTCTGTCTGTGTCCACTACCAGCTGACCATGTGTCTGTGTCCACTACCAGCTGACCATCTGTCTGTGTCCACTACCAGCTGACCGTCTGTCTGTGTCCACTACCAGCTGACCATGTGTCTGTGTCCACTACCAGCTGACCGTCTTGTCTGTGTCCACTACCAGCTGACCGTCTGTCTGTGTCCACTACCAGCTGACCATGTGTCTGTGTCCACTACCAGCTGACCGTCTGTCTGTGTCCACGTCTGTCTGTGTCCACTACCAGCTGATCGTCTGTCTGTGTCCACTACCAGCTGACCATGTGTCTGTGTCCACTACCAGCTGACCATCTGTCTGTGTCCACTACCAGCTGACCATCTGTCTGTGTCCACTACCAGCTGACCATTGTGTTCAGAACCCTGTCACAGATTCACATTTTGGGCCTGCTTTACTAAAGGTGTGTTTGTGTACAAATGTTCCTAAACTTGACCGTTTAAACCTGTTGAAGTTTCTCTCCTAACAGGACGCACCCAGGGTGACGTCTGTCAAATGGTCCAAATGACTCGTCCAACCCATTTGTCGTGTTTGCTGTGATGAATATGCGATATGGGTGTTTCTGCCAGAACTGCACAAAATTATTAGAGGGGTAGATGTAAATGTTCATTTAGCGTTAAATGTGACGGACCAAACCTGAAACTGGTTCCAGTGGCTGATTTATCGTCTATATTGATCTGGCCTTAAAGGCAGGCTTGAACTGGAACAGCTCCGCCCATAAACTGGCTGAGGAGGCGGGGCTTAGGCCCAACCAAAGGCAACACACAGAACCAATCTGTTCTGATCACATCGACATTCACGACCCAAGAACAAATAATACAGATGTACATTCTACCCACAATGCACCTGGAGAACTTCCAGATGAACTAATGCTGTGTTCCAGTCCACCTGTAACTGGTGTTTCTCCTCCTTCTACTGGTGCAAATGCACTGAATGAATGTTCAGTCAAACCTGGGACTTCCACCCGTGAACTCGTACTAGGTCCATGTTCTCTCAGTTCCGAGTTCTGACGTCACGTAGCAATGGTGCCCCCCCATGGATGTGGTGTTTATGCAGATTGTTTATTAAAACAAGGTATTGATCTGACATTATTTATCTGCAAATGTTCTGCAGAATCAGCAGCTGTTCTAGCGTTAGCTAGTTTTAGTCCAATGAGTGACAGAAGAAACAAGAAAAGCACTCAGAGCACAGACCTCCGCCAAGACAGATCTGCCCCCCCGATCACCACCAAAATGTAAACATTTGTTCCTTGTGCCAGTATCAACATTTTCTGTGAATTTCATGAAAATCCATCCATAACTTTTTGAGTTATCTTGCTAACAAACAAACAAACAAACAAACAAACAAAGCGAAGTAATCACAATACCTCCTGGTGGAGGTAATGAAAATCAAATATGAATCCAAATCTACAAATAACATCAAAGGTAGAACAGCTTCTCTTTCCTTATGCGCTGTTTTTCCTCCTCTGTTTCCCTCAAAAAAGCAAAGGACAAACACCTTTGGGATAGAAATGACTATAAATGAACATAATGTACAGTCCACCATGCTGGTTTGTTTACATCTAACTCCCACAATTCCTTGCGCTCAGACAGTTTGACGTGACTTGCCTGGAACGTTACAAAGTCGTGAGTCGTGGTTTGAAGTCGTAACTCAAAATACGGCCTGGAACGCATCATGTCACAGACAGATGTTCTACCCACAATGCACCTGGAGAACTTGGAGATGTTCTAGTGGCTGATCTGGGTCCAGTCCCAGTCCTCAGTCCTCAGTCCCAGTCCCAGTCCCAGTCCTCAGTCCTCAGTCCCAGTCCCAGTCCTCAGTCCCAGTCCTCAGTCCTCAGTCCCAGTCCTCAGTCCTCAGTCCCAGTCCCAGTCCTCAGTCCCAGTCCAAGTCCCAGCCCCAGCCCCAGTCCCAGCCCCAGCCCCAGCCCCAGTCCCAGTCCTCAGTCCCAGTCCAAGTCCCAGCCCCAGTCCCAGCCCCAGCCCCAGTCCAAGTCCCAGCCCCAGCCCCAGTCCTCAGTCCTCAGTCCCAGTCCCAGCCCCAGCCCCAGTCCCAGCCCCAGCCCTCAGTCCCAGCCCCAGTCCCAGCCCCAGTCCCAGCCCCAGTCCTCAGTCCCAGTCCTCAGTCCCAGCCCCAGTCCTCAGTCCCCGCCCCAGCCCCAGCCCCAGTCCTCAGTCCCAGCCCCAGTCCCAGCCCCAGTCCCAGCCCCAGTCCCAGCCCCAGTCCTCAGTCCCAGTCCTCAGTCCCAGCCCCAGTCCTCAGTCCCAGCCCCAGCCCCAGCCCCAGTCCTCAGTCCCAGCCCCAGTCCCAGCCCCAGTCCCAGCCCCAGTCCTCAGTCCCAGTCCCAGCCTCAGCCCCAGTCCCCAGTCCCAGCCCCAGCCCCAGTCCCCAGTCCCAGTCCTAGTCCCAGTCCCAGTCCCAGTCCTAGTCCCAGCCCCAGTCCCAGTCCCAGTCCCAGTCCCAGCCCCAGTCCTCAGTCCTCAGTCCCAGTCCTCAGTCCCAGCCCCAGCCCCAGCCCCAGCCCCAGTCCTCAGTCCCAGTCCCAGCCCCAGTCCCAGCCCCAGTCCCAGCCCCAGTCCTCAGTCCCAGTCCCAGCCCCAGCCCCAGTCCCCAGCCCCAGTCCCAGTCCCAGTCCCAGTCCCAGTCCTAGTCCCAGTCCTAGTCCAGGTCCTGTGGTTCATTCCTGTTCTTCTGGTTCATTCAGTCTCAGTTCCATTAGTGCTGGTGGATTCCACAGCAGTTTATACAGCCCACTGTTTCCATGACAACCAGTACCGCACACTAAACTCTCCTTTAAACATGGCGGTCTCCAAGACTTGGACCTGTTGTCATTTGTGCAGCAAATCTGAGTCCATCACCTGTGACACACAAACCCATAGCATGTGCACTTTTTTTTACAGTCTGTTAAAGCAGCACTGATGGATTTACCTGTGGAACCTGTGGAACCTCTAGAACCTGTGGAACCTGTGGAACCTCTAGAACCTGTGGAACCTGTGGAACCTCTAGAACCTGTGGAACCTCTGGCATTCTATAGTTTTAACATCAGTTTTAACCACAGTGGTTCTGTTGGACTCTCAGTGGTTCTGTTAGACCCTCAGTGGTTCTGTTGGACTCTCAGTGGTTCTGTTAGACTCTCAGTGGTTCTGTTAGACCCTCAGTGGTTCTGTTAGACCCTCAGTGGTTCTGTTGGACTCTCAGTGGTTCTGTTGGACTGTCAGTGGTTCTGTTGGACTCTCAGTGGTTCTGTTAGACCCTCAGTGGTTCTGTTGGACTCTCAGTGGTTCTGTTGGACTGTCAGTGGTTCTGTTGGACTCTCAGTGGTTCTGTTGGACTCTCAGTGGTTCTGTTAGACCCTCAGTGGTTCTGTTGGACTGTCAGTGGTTCTGTTAGACCCTCAGTGGTTCCGTTGGACTCTCAGTGGTTCCGTTAGACCCTCAGTGGTTCCGTTAGACCCTCAGTGGTTCTGTTAGACCCTCAGTGGTTCTGTTAAACTCTCAGTGGTTCTGTCCGTTCCTCTCCTCCTTCATTCTTGTCTTTTCTGCTGTACTCATCTGTTTTGTGTGTTCATTCTTCTCTCTGCTCTCATTGACTGTATTTGTTCGACTGCTGTTCCTCTGACAGCGACTGTAATTACCACCAACCACAGAGTGTGTGTGTGTGTGTGTGTGTGTGTGTGTGTGTGTGTGTGTGAATATATGAGTGCATTTCCATGACTTTATATCTGTGGGTGTTCGCCTCCACACAACTTTATCTGCACTAATGAGTCTGTAAACACACACACACACACACGCTAGCGGTGACGTCACATGCAGACCCTCTATGAAGTCTATCTGTCAAAGACCACCTGCAAGAACTTTTCAATTTCAGATCAGAGTCTGTTTTTAAAGACTGAATTTGTGTTAGTTTAAATAATCTATCTATCTATCTATCTATCTATCTATCTATCTATCTATCTATCTATCTATCTATCTATCTATCTATCTATCTATCTATCTATCTATCTATCTATCTATCTATCTCCTACATTACCTACATTACCTGTATGTATATATATATATATATATATATATATATATATATATATATATATATATATATATATATATATATATATCCTTATTTGTTGTACATATTTCTCCTCTGTAGTACAGTTATCTTTTGTATATATCTGTAGTTTTTGTCGTACTTTACTTGTACATGCACTTGTATATTGAATATTTGATCTTGTAGCTTTCATACATTGTTTACATTTTTCAGTATTTTGTGTTTTATTTTTAGACTTAGTCTTCTAGTTGTTTTTGCTGTTAAACTGATTTTCATTGTTCCTGTGACAATAAAAATCTATTCTGTTCTGTTCTGTTCTGTTTCATTCCGTTCTATTCTATTCTATTCTATTCTATTCTATTCTATTCTATTCTATTCTATTCTATATGGGTACAGACAGTAGTCCAGTGGTCTTGGTTGGAGTTCCTTCCATGTATCAGCGCTGACACGTCAGGGGTTAAAGGGTCTGTTGTTGTTTTTCTATTTCTCTGTCTTTACAGTTAGATTTAGCCTGAAGGTCAAAGGTCGTGGACTCCCTGGTTGGGTCATCTGGTCATTCTGTGGTTGAATTCAGTGTGGTGGAGGAAAAACAAAAAAAAGGACAAAGGTTTGTGTGGATGTGTGTGCACACAGCACTGAGGACCAAAAAGTCCAGACGAAGCAAGAAAAAAGAGGTGAAAAGCAGAGGATAAAAGGGATGAAAGGGATACTGAGGCATGAGAGAGCGTAGAATCCAACAGAGGAGAAAGGTGAAAGTCAACGAGTTAGCGTTAGCATCAGGAGCGTGTGCAGACGGACGCCGTTCTGTGTACAGAGCGACTTCGCTGACAGACGGACACAGATAAGTGTTGAGCGAAAGGTCAACGACACATTCAAACAAACGCTGCTGTGAAGTGGAGTCACAAAGAAAAGAAGAACAGAACAAGTGCGAAACAAAAGGACACGTTCAGTGTTCGCAAACGCAGCCGGAACGAACTGAAGAAACCGATAATAGACCAACGAGAAGAGTGGGTGTTCTGGGGGTGAATGCATGTGTGTCTGGACCAAAGGGTTAAAGGTGGACGTTTGGGTCTGTAAGGGTTAAAGGTGGACGTTTGGGTCTGTAAGGGTTAAAGGTGGACGTTTGGGTCTGTAAGGGTTAAAGGTGGACGTTTGGGTCTGTAAGGGTTAAAGGTGGACGTTTGGGTCTGTAAGGGTTAAAGGTGGACGTTTGGGTCTTTAAGGGTTAAAGGTGGACGTTTGGGTCTGTAAGGGTTAAGGTGGACGTTTGGGTCTGTAAGGGTTAAAGGTGGACGTTTGGGTCTTTAAGGGTTAAAGGTGGACGTTTGGGTCTGCAAGGGTTAAAGGTGAACGTTTGGGTCTGTAAGGGTTAAAGGTGGGTCTTTAAGGGTTAAAGGTGGACGTTTGGGTCTGCAAGGGTTAAAGGTGAACGTTTGGGTCTGTAAGGGTTAAAGGTGGGTCTGTAAGGGTTAAAGGTGGACGTTTGGGTCTTTAAGGGTTAAAGGTGGACGTTTGGGTCTTTAAGGGTTAAAGGTGGACGTTTGGGTCTGTAAGGGTTAAAGGTGGACGTTTGGGTCTGTAAGGGTTAAAGGTGGACATTTGGGTCTTTAAGGGTTAAAGGTGGACGTTTGGGTCTGTAAGGGTTAAAGGTGGACGTTTGGGTCTGTAAGGGTTAAAGGTGGACGTTTGGGTCTGTAAGGGTTAAAGGTGGACATTTGGGTCTGTAAGGGTTAAAGGTGGACGTTTGGGTCTGCAAGGGTTAAAGGTGGATGTTTGGGTCTGTAAGGGTTAAAGGTGGACATTTGGGTCTGTAAGGGTTAGAGGTGGACGTTTGGGTCTGCAAGGGTTAAAGGTGAACGTTTGGGTCTGTAAGGGTTAAAGGTGGACGTTTGGGTCTGTAAGGGTTAAAGGTGGACGTTTGGGTCTGTAAGGGTTAAAGGAGGACGTTTGGGTCTGTAAGGGTTAAAGGTGGACGTTTGGGTCTTTAAGGGTTAAAGGTGGACGTTTGGGTCTGTAAGGGTTAAAGGTGGACGTTTGGGTCTGTAAGGGTTAAAGGTGGACGTTTGGGTCTTTAAGGGTTAAAGGTGGACGTTTGGGTCTGTAAGGGTTAAAGGTGGACGTTTGGGTCTGTAAGGGTTAAAGGTGGACGTTTGGGTCTGTAAGGGTTAAAGGAGGATGTTTGGGTCTTTAAGGGTTAAAGGAGGACATTTGGGTCTGTAAGGGTTAAAGGTGGACGTTTGGGTCTGTAAGGGTTAAAGGTGGACGTTTGGGTCTGTAAGGGTTAAAGGGTGGACGTTTGGGTCTGTAAGGGTTAAAGGTGGACGTTTGGGTCTTTAAGGGTTAAAGGTGGACGTTTGGGTCTGTAAGGGTTAAAGGTGGACGTTTGGGTCTGTAAGGGTTAAAGGTGGACGTTTGGGTCTTTAAGGGTTAAAGGTGGACGTTTGGGTCTGCAAGGGTTAAAGGTGAACGTTTGGGTCTGTAAGGGTTAAAGGTGGGTCTTTAAGGGTTAAAGGTGGACGTTTGGGTCTGCAAGGGTTAAGGTGAACGTTTGGGTCTGTAAGGGTTAAAGGTGGGTCTGTAAGGGTTAAAGGTGGACGTTTGGGTCTTTAAGGGTTAAAGGTGGACGTTTGGGTCTTTAAGGGTTAAAGGTGGACGTTTGGGTCTGTAAGGGTTAAAGGTGGACGTTTGGGTCTGTAAGGGTTAAAGGTGGACATTTGGGTCTTTAAGGGTTAAAGGTGGACGTTTGGGTCTGTAAGGGTTAAAGGTGGACGTTTGGGTCTGTAAGGGTTAAAGGTGGACGTTTGGGTCTGTAAGGGTTAAAGGTGGACATTTGGGTCTGTAAGGGTTAAAGGTGGACGTTTGGGTCTGCAAGGGTTAAAGGTGGATGTTTGGGTCTGTAAGGGTTAAAGGTGGACATTTGGGTCTGTAAGGGTTAGAGGTGGACGTTTGGGTCTGCAAGGGTTAAAGGTGAACGTTTGGGTCTGTAAGGGTTAAAGGTGGACGTTTGGGTCTGTAAGGGTTAAAGGTGGACGTTTGGGTCTGTAAGGGTTAAAGGAGGACGTTTGGGTCTGTAAGGGTTAAAGGTGGACGTTTGGGTCTTTAAGGGTTAAAGGTGGACGTTTGGGTCTGTAAGGGTTAAAGGTGGACGTTTGGGTCTGTAAGGGTTAAAGGTGGACGTTTGGGTCTTTAAGGGTTAAAGGTGGACGTTTGGGTCTGTAAGGGTTAAAGGTGGACGTTTGGGTCTGTAAGGGTTAAAGGTGGACGTTTGGGTCTGTAAGGGTTAAAGGTGGACGTTTGGGTCTTTAAGGGTTAAAGGTGGACGTTTGGGTCTGTAAGGGTTAAAGGTGGACGTGTGGACGTTTGGGTCTTTAAGGGTTAAAGGTGGACGTTTGGGTCTGTAAGGGTTAAAGGTGGACGTTTGGGTCTGTAAGGGTTAAAGGTGGACGTGTGGACGTTTGGGTCTTTAAGGATTAAAGGTGGACGTTTGGGTCTTTAAGGGTTAAAGGTGGACGTTTGGGTCTGTAAGGGTTAAAGGTGGACGTTTGGGTCTGTAAGGGTTAAAGGTGGACGTTTGGGTCTGTAAGGGTTAAAGGTGGACGTGTGGACGTTTGGGTCTTTAAGGGTTAAAGGTGGACGTTTGGGTCTGTAAGGGTTAAAGGTGGACGTGTGGACGTTTGGGTCTTTAAGGGTTAAAGGTGGACGTTTGGGTCTGTAAGGGTTAAAGGTGGACGTTTGGGTCTGTAAGGGTTAAAGGAGGACGTTTGGGTCTTTAAGGGTTAAAGGTGGATGTTTGGGTCTTTAAGGGTCAAATAAAATCATTAGCCTAGCAGCAATGATGCTAACAACCCATGATGCAATGCTCTGTGCTCCCTCTGTGCCGCTGCCACAGACCACATACTGGAGGGGTTCCACATTTTTTCCCATGGTGCTTTGCTCTGTGCTGTGTCATTATGTGTGACTCATGGTCTGTGGTGATTACCTTCGTGTCAGAGTCGACTGAAGCCCTGACGACCGCCTTGGAAACGGTTGCTAGGCTCAGGGCGTCGTGAGCGTCTGATCAGAAATAGAAGGATGGGCGGGTCCTCGTTCTACCAGACCTGCTGTTATTATGTATTATTATTATTATTATTATTATTATTATTATTATTATTATTATTATAAAACCTATTATTATTATTATTATTATTATTATTATTATTATTATTATTATTATAAAACCTATTATTATTATTATTATTATTATTATTATTATTATTATTATTATTATTATTATTATAAAACCTATTATTATTATTATTATTATTATTATTATTATTATTATTATAAAACCTATTATTATTATTATTATTATTATTATTATTATTGTATCTGTTGTGTCCATATTTGAACATTCTATTTGTATTCAGTGACTGAGTCTATTTTAGGTTTTGTCTGTATTTTCTTTTTGTGTCGGTTGTGTTTTTTATGTATTAGTTACCTCCGCCAAGGAGGTTATGTTTTTGCCAGGGTTTGTTTGTTTGTTTGTTTGTTTGTTTGTTTGTTTGTTTGTTTGTCTGTTTGTTTGTCTGTCCGTTAGTGTGCAACATAACTCAAAAAGTTATGGACAGATTTGGATGAAATTTTCAGGGTTTGTTGGAAATGGGATAAGGAAGAAATGATTAAATTTTGGTGGTGATCGGGGGTGAGGGGGCCCACGGGGGGGCGGGCACTGATCAGCCTTGGCGGAGGTCTGTGCTCTCCGAGTGCTTCTAGTTGTGTCTGTAATTGTTTTGTCTGTTTATTTGCAGCAGCTCTTAGTTGCGGTTGCAGGTGTCTGTTCTCCTTCTCTGATAGTGTTTACTGTCCATACTCTATGTTCCTACATGAATGTGTCCAATGTAAACAGAAGGTAACCGGTCTGCAGGGAGCGCAAGGTTAAAAGGACACACGGCGCCATAGCAACAACAGTTAGAACAAGTCAACAAGAGCAAACAGAAACAGAATCCAGCAGCAATAAAGCAACGCCGGGCATCATCTGAGGACGAAGGAGTCTGTGGGAGGTGAGTGTGTAAACAGGAAGTGAGTGTGTAAACAGGAAGTGAGTGAGTAAACAGGAAGGGAGTGTGTAAACAGGAAGTGAGTGAGTAAACAGGAAGGGAGTGTGTAAACAGGAAGTGAGTGTGTAAACAGGAAGTGAGTGAGTAAACAGGAAGTGAGTGAGTAAACAGGAAGGGAGTGTGTAAACAGGAAGTGAGTGAGTAAACAGGAAGTGAGTGAGTAAACAGGAAGTGAGTGTGTAAACAGGAAGTGAGTGTGTAAACAGGAAGTGAGTGAGTAAACAGGAAGTGAGTGAGTAAACAGGAAGGGAGTGTGTAAAGGGTTAAAACAGGAAGGTAGCAACACAGCAACACACCCATGCAGCAACACATCTATGCAGCAACGTGGCAACACAGTAACGCAGCAATACAGTAACCCAGCAACACAGCGACACAGTGACACAGCAACGCAGCAATACACCAACGCAGCAACCCACTAACACAGTAATGCAGCAACACATCCATGCAGCAACACAGTAATGCAGCAACACAGCAACACAGTGACACTGCAACGCAGCAATACACCAACGCAGCAACCCACTAACACAGTAATGCAGCAACACATCCATGCAGCAACACAGTAATGCAGCAACACAGCAACACAGTGACACTGCAACGCAGCAATACACTAACACAGCAACACAGCAGCACACCCATGCAACAACCCACTAACACAGTAATGCAGCAACACAGTAATGCAGCAACACCTGGGTCATGTGGAACATGTACTGAACTGGTTCCACTTCCACTGTTGTTGTTGTTGTTGTTGTTTTTCTTCATCTGTTCCAGTTGTGTCTGCTGGGTTTTCTTTCCTATACTTTTTAAATGTTTCTGATTTAAATAAATGCAGACTGTGCTTTCTGTGAACAGTGGACTGTTTGTGTTCATACCTGATGTATGTGAGCGTCCACGGGTACGGAGCCGCTTCCATTTAAGGATCATGGAACTAGTTTGGTTTACAGAACTCAGAACCAAACTGTGCTCCAACCTCCAAGCCCCTCTTAGCACCCTGCAAGCCCCCCTTAGCGCCCTCCAAGCCCCGCTTAGCACCCTGCAAGCCCCCCTTAGCGCCCTCCAAGCCCCGCTTAGCACCCTGCAAGCCCCCCTTAGCGCCCTCCAAGCCCCTCTTAGCACCCTGCAAGCCCCCCTTAGCGCCCTCCAAGCCCCCCTTAGCGCCCTGCAAGCCCCCCTTAGCGCCCTGCAAGCCCCCCTTAGCGCCCTCCAAGCCCCCCTTAGCACCCTGCAAGCCCCCCTTAGCGCCCTCCAAGCCCCCCTTAGCGCCCTCCAAGCCCCCCTTAGCGCCCTCCAAGCCCCCCTTAGCGCCCTGCAAGCCCCCCTTAGCGCCCTCCAAGCCCCCCTTAGCACCCTCCAAGCCCTGCTTAGTGCCCTCCAAGCCCCTCTTAGCACCCTCCAAGCCCCCCTTAGCACCCTCCAAGCCCCCCTTAGCACCCTCCAAGCCCTGCTTAGTGCCCTCCAAGCCCCTCTTAGCACCCTCCAAGCCCCCCTTAGCACCCTCCAAGCCCCGGCTCCTGTGGGGCTGGGAGGGGTTCTGAACCACAGTGGACCAGCAGACCAAGCTGCTCCTCCACAGATCTAGTTCCTAGTAATGCTCTGCATCAGGTCCGACAAACAAATGAAAACACATTTACACTTTTCTGCCGTTTATGTTTTCTTTAATGCTGGCGAATGTCATTTTATTTGACTTCATTAATGCCAACTCCAACTCCCACACCACCGTGTCGTGTCCTGCAGGAAGTCGGGCTACAGGCTCCGAGCACCGGCTCCTGTCAGGCTTCAGACCGGTGCACTTGGAGGGCTGGATTCATGAACGGAGGGGGGCTTAGAGGTCGGAGCACAGCTTGGACCTGAGTCCTGTAAACGAAACTAGTTCAGTGATCCTGAAAGGGAACTGGTTCCAACATCCTGAAACGGAAATTTTTGGGTGGTTTTTGGGGTAATTTTTGGGTGGTTTTGGGGTAATTTTTGGGTGGTTTCTGGGGTAATTTTTGGGTGGTTTCTGGGGTAATTTTTGGGTGGTTTCTGGGGTAGTTTTTGGGTGGTTTGGGGTAATATTGGGGTAATTTTTTAGTGTTTTTTGGGGTAATTTTTGGGTGGTTTCCAGGGTAATATTGGGGTAATTTTTGGGTGGTTTTGGGGGTAATTTTTGAGTGGTTTGGGGACAATTTTTGGGTTGTTACGGGGTGATTTTTTTAAATTATATTATTTATGTAGGAAATTGAATATTGGAAAATACATGATTTACCATTAAAAAAAAGCTAAATACAGAGGATAATATGATAATACAAAGCGGTAAATGACTGAATAAAGGTTAAATAAACAGAAGGTTTGATGTCAGAACTGGTCTAACAGTAGCTGTGGTTTTTCATGGGTTAACAGCAGACAGACAGAAGGTTTGATGTCAGAACTGGTCTAACAGTAGCTGTGGTTTTTCATGGGTTAACAGCAGACAGACAGAAGGTTTGATGTCAGAACTGGTCTAACGGTAGCTGTGGTTTTTCATGGGTTAACAGCAGACAGACAGAAGGTTTGATGTCAGAACTGGTCTAACGGTAGCTGTGGTTTTTCATGGGTTAACAGCAGACAGACAGAAGGTTTGATGTCAGAACTGGTCTAACAGTAGCTGTGGTTTTTCATGGGTTAACAGCAGACAGACAGAAGGTTTGATGTCAGAACTGGTCTAACGGTAGCTGTGGTTTTTCATGGGTTAACAGCAGACAGACAGAAGGTTTGATGTCAGAACTGGTCTAACGGTAGCTGTGGTTTTTCATGGGTTAACAGCAGACAGACAGAAGGTTTGATGTCAGAACTGGTCTAACAGTAGCTGTGGTTTTTCATGGGTTAACAGCAGACAGACAGAAGGTTTGATGTCAGAACTGGTCTAACGGTAGCTGTGGTTTTTCATGGGTTAACAGCAGACAGACAGAAGGTTTGATGTCAGAACTGGTCTAACAGTAGCTGTGGTTTTTCATGGGTTAACAGCAGACAGACAGAAGGTTTGATGTCAGAACTGGTCTAACAGTAGCTGTGGTTTTTCATGGGTTAACAGCAGACAGACAGAAGGTTTGATGTCAGAACTGGTCTAACAGTAGCTGTGGTTTTCATGGGTTAACAGCAGACAGACAGAAGGTTTGATGTCAGAACTGGTCTAACAGTAGCTGTGGTTTTTCATGGGTTAACAGCAGACAGACAGAAGGTTTGATGTCAGAACTGGTCTAACGGTAGCTGTGGTTTTTCATGGGTTAACAGCAGACAGACAGAAGGTTTGATGTCAGAACTGGTCTAACAGTAGCTGTGGTTTTTCATGGGTTAACAGCAGACAGACAGAAGGTTTGATGTCAGAACTGGTCTAACAGTAGCTGTGGTTTTTCATGGGTTAACAGCAGACAGACAGAAGGTTTGATGTCAGAACTGGTCTAACGGTAGCTGTGGTTTTTCATGGGTTAACAGCAGACAGACAGAAGGTTTGATGTCAGAACTGGTCTAACAGTAGCTGTGGTTTTTCATGGGTTAACAGCAGACAGACAGAAGGTTTGATGTCAGAACTGGTCTAACAGTAGCTGTGGTTTTTCATGGGTTAACAGCAGACAGACAGAAGGTTTGATGTCAGAACTGGTCTAACAGTAGCTGTGGTTTTTCATGGGTTAACAGCAGACAGACAGAAGGTTTGATGTCAGAACTGGTCTAACGGTAGCTGTGGTTTTTCATGGGTTAACAGCAGACAGACAGAAGGTTTGATGTCAGAACTGGTCTAACGGTAGCTGTGGTTTTTCATGGGTTAACAGCAGACAGACAGAAGGTTTGATGTCAGAACTGGTCTAACAGTAGCTGTGGTTTTTCATGGGTTAACAGCAGACAGACAGAAGGTTTGATGTCAGAACTGGTCTAACAGTAGCTGTGGTTTTTCATGGGTTAACAGCAGACAGACAGAAGGTTTGATGTCAGAACTGGTCTAACAGTAGCTGTGGTTTTTCATGGGTTAACAGCAGACAGACAGAAGGTTTGATGTCAGAACTGGTCTAACGGTAGCTGTGGTTTTTCATGGGTTAACAGCAGACAGACAGAAGGTTTGATGTCAGAACTGGTCTAACAGTAGCTGTGGTTTTTCATGGGTTAACAGCAGACAGACAGAAGGTTTGATGTCAGAACTGGTCTAACAGTAGCTGTGGTTTTTCATGGGTTAACAGCAGACAGACAGAAGGTTTGATGTCAGAACTGGTCTAACAGTAGCTGTGGTTTTTCATGGGTTAACAGCAGACAGACAGAAGGTTTGATGTCAGAACTGGTCTAACGGTAGCTGTGGTTTTTCATGGGTTAACAGCAGACAGACAGAAGGTTTGATGTCAGAACTGGTCTAACAGTAGCTGTGGTTTTTCATGGGTTAACAGCAGACAGACAGAAGGTTTGATGTCAGAACTGGTCTAACAGTAGCTGTGGTTTTTCATGGGTTAACAGCAGACAGACAGAAGGTTTGATGTCAGAACTGGTCTAACAGTAGCTGTGGTTTTTCATGGGTTAACAGCAGACAGACAGAAGGTTTGATGTCAGAACTGGTCTAACGGTAGCTGTGGTTTTTCATGGGTTAACAGCAGACAGACAGAAGGTTTGATGTCAGAACTGGTCTAACAGTAGCTGTGGTTTTTCATGGGTTAACAGCAGACAGACAGAAGGTTTGATGTCAGAACTGGTCTAACAGTAGCTGTGGTTTTTCATGGGTTAACAGCAGACAGACAGAAGGTTTGATGTCAGAACTGGTCTAACGGTAGCTGTGGTTTTTCATGGGTTAACAGCAGACAGACAGAAGGTTTGATGTCAGAACTGGTCTAACGGTAGCTGTGGTTTTTCATGGGTTAACAGCAGACAGACAGAAGGTTTGATGTCAGAACTGGTCTAACAGTAGCTGTGGTTTTTCATGGGTTAACAGCAGACAGACAGAAGGTTTGATGTCAGAACTGGTCTAACAGTAGCTGTGGTTTTTCATGGGTTAACAGCAGACAGACAGAAGGTTTGATGTCAGAACTGGTCTAACAGTAGCTGTGGTTTTTCATGGGTTAACAGCAGACAGACAGAAGGTTTGATGTCAGAACTGGTCTAACGGTAGCTGTGGTTTTTCATGGGTTAACAGCAGACAGACAGAAGGTTTGATGTCAGAACTGGTCTAACGGTAGCTGTGGTTTTTCATGGGTTAACAGCAGACAGACAGAAGGTTTGATGTCAGAACTGGTCTAACAGTAGCTGTGGTTTTTCATGGGTTAACAGCAGACAGACAGAAGGTTTGATGTCAGAACTGGTCTAACGGTAGCTGTGGTTTTTCATGGGTTAACAGCAGACAGACAGAAGGTTTGATGTCAGAACTGGTCTAACAGTAGCTGTGGTTTTTCATGGGTTAACAGCAGACAGACAGAAGGTTTGATGTCAGAACTGGTCTAACAGTAGCTGTGGTTTTTCATGGGTTAACAGCAGACAGACAGAAGGTTTGATGTCAGAACTGGTCTAACGGTAGCTGTGGTTTTTCATGGGTTAACAGCAGACAGACAGAAGGTTTGATGTCAGAACTGGTCTAACGGTAGCTGTGGTTTTTCATGGGTTAACAGCAGACAGACAGAAGGTTTGATGTCAGAACTGGTCTAACGGTAGCTGTGGTTTTTCATGGGTTAACAGCAGACAGACAGAAGGTTTGATGTCAGAACTGGTCTAACAGTAGCTGTGGTTTTTCATGGGTTAACAGCAGACAGACAGAAGGTTTGATGTCAGAACTGGTCTAACAGTAGCTGTGGTTTTTCATGGGTTAACAGCAGACAGACAGAAGGTTTGATGTCAGAACTGGTCTAACAGTAGCTGTGGTTTTTCATGGGTTAACAGCAGACAGACAGAAGGTTTGATGTCAGAACTGGTCTAACAGTAGCTGTGGTTTTTCATGGGTTAACAGCAGACAGACAGAAGGTTTGATGTCAGAACTGGTCTAACGGTAGCTGTGGTTTTTCATGGGTTAACAGCAGACAGACAGAAGGTTTGATGTCAGAACTGGTCTAACGGTAGCTGTGGTTTTTCATGGGTTAACAGCAGACAGACAGAAGGTTTGATGTCAGAACTGGTCTAACGGTAGCTGTGGTTTTTCATGGGTTAACAGCAGACAGACAGAAGGTTTGATGTCAGAACTGGTCTAACAGTAGCTGTGGTTTTTCATGGGTTAACAGCAGACAGACAGAAGGTTTGATGTCAGAACTGGTCTAACAGTAGCTGTGGTTTTTCATGGGTTAACAGCAGACAGACAGAAGGTTTGATGTCAGAACTGGTCTAACGGTAGCTGTGGTTTTTCATGGGTTAACAGCAGACAGACAGAAGGTTTGATGTCAGAACTGGTCTAACAGTAGCTGTGGTTTTTCATGGGTTAACAGCAGACAGACAGAAGGTTTGATGTCAGAACTGGTCTAACGGTAGCTGTGGTTTTTCATGGGTTAACAGCAGACAGACAGAAGGTTTGATGTCAGAACTGGTCTAACAGTAGCTGTGGTTTTTCATGGGTTAACAGCAGACAGACAGAAGGTTTGATGTCAGAACTGGTCTAACAGTAGCTGTGGTTTTTCATGGGTTAACAGCAGACAGACAGAAGGTTTGATGTCAGAACTGGTCTAACGGTAGCTGTGGTTTTTCATGGGTTAACAGCAGACAGACAGAAGGTTTGATGTCAGAACTGGTCTAACGGTAGCTGTGGTTTTTCATGGGTTAACAGCAGACAGACAGAAGGTTTGATGTCAGAACTGGTCTAACGGTAGCTGTGGTTTTTCATGGGTTAACAGCAGACAGACAGAAGGTTTGATGTCAGAACTGGTCTAACAGTAGCTGTGGTTTTTCATGGGTTAACAGCAGACAGACAGAAGGTTTGATGTCAGAACTGGTCTAACGGTAGCTGTGGTTTTTCATGGGTTAACAGCAGACAGACAGAAGGTTTGATGTCAGAACTGGTCTAACGGTAGCTGTGGTTTTTCATGGGTTAACAGCAGACAGACAGAAGGTTTGATGTCAGAACTGGTCTAACGGTAGCTGTGGTTTTTCATGGGTTAACAGCAGACAGACAGAAGGTTTGATGTCAGAACTGGTCTAACGGTAGCTGTGGTTTTTCATGGGTTAACAGCAGACAGACAGAAGGTTGATGTCAGAACTGGTCTAACGGTAGCTGTGGTTTTTCATGGGTTAACAGCAGACAGACAGAAGGTTTGATGTCAGAACTGGTCTAACGGTAGCTGTGGTTTTTCATGGGTTAACAGCAGACAGACAGAAGGTTTGATGTCAGAACTGGTCTAACAGTAGCTGTGGTTTTTCATGGGTTAACAGCAGACAGACAGAAGGTTTGATGTCAGAACTGGTCTAACAGTAGCTGTGGTTTTTCATGGGTTAACAGCAGACAGACAGAAGGTTTGATGTCAGAACTGGTCTAACGGCACACATTTCAAACCTTCGCCTTGTTCCTGTTTCCTGGGCTCAGAACCAGCCAAACCACCTTTACCTGTGTTCATGACGGCAGCGGACGGCCTCACACACATGTTCAGCCCTGGCATCAGCTCATTAACAGTGGAGATACTGTACAGACTGGGAGGAGCGTAACCGTGGTAACCAAACACCCTTATGTCCTCCTGCATGTGTGCCATACCTTCAACTATACTGTCATATCTAGGGCTGTGTACTGACAAGAATCTGCACAGACCATACAAAACACAATACTAGGACCACCATACCATATATCATGATACTGTTAACAAGGCAGTTTGTTTGTTTGTTTGTTTGTTTGTTTGTTTGTTTTTGTTTTTTTAAATGATTATTTCCTGCAAGAATTGAATTCCAGCAGAAATCTGCACAAATACTAATGACATTTTTATTTGATCCCAACAGGATCTAATGTTCTATGACAAAATGTTCCAACTGTGTTCAAACTGAAATTCTGTTTTCCAGACATTCCAGTTTCAGATCCTGTTCAAATGTTCAGATTCTATTAGTTCACAACTAACATCAGGGCAGGATTTGAGTTCAATCCCAACAAAGGAACCAACATTATTTAATAAAACAGTGTGAAATAATAATAAATAAAATATAAACAAAAACAAAAATGAACCTCCACCATATCTGCATTTGAACAAATACCCTAAAAATATCTATCCAGTACTTTTTAATATCGATACAGTGTTGTGAAATGAAATATTGCGATATACTGCAGAACCGATATTTTCTAACAGACCTAGAACTGAAGCAACAGATGGAGATGGAGTCTGTAGAGTGTGAATGACCCCTCCATAATGGGTGGGTGGGGGGGGGGGTTACTGTATTTTTGGTCAATAAACAGACTAGTAAAAACTATAAGTTGATCGGACCAATATTTTTGACAGAATTTATTTATTTATTTATTATTTGTTTATTAGTGATAATTAACAAGACATTGTGGACAGAAAAACAACAACACATAAACAAAGGGAAAATAAAACAAATAAACAAACAAACAAAAAACAACAATGACAGAGTATTGACAAACAAAAACAATATCAACATCATATTAAAATGAAAAAGATCATCAATGTAAAGAGCAACTAAACAGTATAGATTGGTTAGGGGTGATAGGGAAAGAGAAAGAGGGGGGTAGAGGGGGGAAATAGTAATTGTTGTAATAATAAAAAAAATATATAATACTACTACTACTACTACTACTAATAATAATAATTAGTCTAATTCTTCATTCTTCATTTCTATATCTAGTAATTCTTATTTTATCTGTTTATTTCTTTGTATTTTATGGATTGTCTGTTTGATCTTGCACAATACAGTTTCAGTTAGTTATGTTTTTTTTCTTTTAATAATAGTTTTTATTTATTTCAGTTAAAAAAAATGTTTTTGCAATTTTTTTCGTCATTACCTCCACCAGGACGTATTGTGATCACTTTGCTTTGTGTGTTTGGGTGCGTGTGTGTTTTTGTGTTTCTTTGTTTGCAAGGTAACTCAAAAAGTTACGGACGGATTTTCATGAAATTTTCAGTAAATGTTGATACTGGCACAAGGAAGAAATGATTACATTTTGGTTTTGATCGGGGGGGGGGCACTGATCTGTCTTGGCGGAGGTCTGTGCTCTCCGAGTGCTCCTAGTTTTTAGCTTACCGGCCGATAGGCTGTAAGCTATTGTCATCATGTGGCCTCCGGCATCATCTGTCATCGTTGTCTGTCGACGTCGTCATCTGTCGACGTCGTCATCTGTCATCGTCGTCTGTCGCCGTCTGTCACTGTCTGTCGTCGTCTGTCGTTATCTGTCGTCGTCTGTCGTTATCTGTTGTCATCTGTCGTCTGTCATCTGTCGACATCTGTCGTCGTTGTCTGTCTTTGTCATCTGTCACTGCCGTCTGTTGTCATCTGTTGTCGTCTGTCATCTTCTGTCGTTGTTGTCTGTCATTGTCTGTCATTGTCTATCGTCGTCGTTGTCTGTCGTCGCCATCTATCATTATCTGCTGTCGTCTGTTGTCGTTGTCTGTCGTCTGTCATCATCTGTCGTCTGTTGTCGTCTGTCGTCATCTGTCGTCTGTCGTTGTCTGTCATCGTCTGTCGTCCGTTACAAAACTTTCAATTGTCTTCTTCTCCGAAACTACAATTGCGGTTGACTTCAAACTTGGTACACAGCTTCTGTATGATGATGTCAACACAAGTTAGTGAAATTATTTTCATCTGGATCTGATTCTGGATTTGGTGCCACTTTGAAAAATTTCCCCAGTATAACAGATAGGAAGTGCGGGTCTGCTCCAGGGCCATTGGTCCTCTGTTTTATTCTGTCAGAAATCGTCCGTGGCTGAGCTCTTCTCACCGTTCCCAGTGGACGCACAACGCTCTAACAGCCCAGTTCAGGCTTTATCACAGTGATTTGTCAGGTGGAAACATCCTCTGTGAACACACTGTGCACACAGCAGCATGAGCACACACACACACACACACACACACACACACGTCTGACAGCAGTAATAGTCTCACAGAACCCATGGGTGAGTCATGTAATGCTCCAATTTCATGTACCTGTCCACACACACACACCAGATAATGAGAACTGATCCAGGTTTGGCCCTGTGTTCTGTTAACACACACACACACACACACACACACAGGGGAGCGATCTGATTGGCCGACACGTTCTCTGCGTTCCGTACGTCACTGCGGATCTCCGCTACAGGTGGCAAAGGGGGGAAGGCTATGCGTTACCGTAGCAACAAGCAGCAGAGGGCGGGAGCGCGTTATGGTGCTGCGATGTGAGCAGACTATCAATGATGATACGACTGGAATAAGTGAGGGGGGGGGCTGGAGGGAGGGGCCAGAGGGCGTCTGAGGTGAAACTCCCTCCTCCTCCCACTCACTTCTGTTTCCTCCATTTTCCACCGAATCTGTGTCTGCGTTTGAAAAGACTGTGTTTAAAAACGGTCTGAGTGGACGGTGTGTTCGATATGAAAATATGCAGACGGGGGGGGGGGGGGGGGGGGGGGGGGGGGGGGGGGGGGGGGGGGGGGGGGGGGGGGTTAGGTCCATGAGGGGGCGTGGTCCTCCAGAAGGACCAGGGTTCATGAAGGGGCGTGGTCCTGCAGAAGGACCAGGGTTCATGAAGGGGCGTGGTCCTGCAGTAGGACCAGGGTTCATGACCAGGGTTTTTACAGTGTAATTACAGAACAAAGTCTCGTCTGGAGGGTGGTCTGGAAAACATAATGGATATGAAGTGGAACATGAAGTGCTTCTGGACACAAACTAACAACAATAAACCATAACACACAGCAGACAATAAGCATCGCCATGGAGACCACTGATGGGAGTCAAGTAGAAGGAGCTGAGGTCAGGCGTCCAGGTCCAGGTCCACAGAGGTCAGGCGTCCAGGTCCAGGTCCACAGAGGTATTTTCCATAATTCAAATACAGTTTTTTGCCCAAACTTTACATGAGATTTTGCTTTTTTTTTTTTTTTTTTTTTTTTTACTTTTTAATGTTTAATAAAGAATATTTACATGTATTAAAAAAATTCAATTCCCTATATAAATAAATAAATAAATATATATATATCTATATCTATATATATATATATTTATATATATATATATACAGGGTGGGGAAGCAAAATGTACAATATTTTGAGGCAGGGATTGAAAGACAGTGTATGACCAATTAGTTTATTGAAAGTCATGAGAATTTATTTGCCACAAGAGAATGTCCATAATAGAAAATGTTTTTATTCTATGTGTCCTCCTTCTTTCTCAATAACTGCCTTCACACGCTTCCTGAAACTTGCGCAAGTGTTCCTCAAATATTGGGGTGACAACTTCTCCCATTCTTCTTTAATAGTATCTTCCAGACTTTCTGGTAATAGTTTTGCTCATAGTCATTCTCTTCTTTCCATTAGAAACAGTCTTTATGGACACTCCAACTATTTTGGAAATCTCCTTTGGTGTGACGAGTGCATTCAGGAAATCACACACTCTTTGACATTTGCTTTCCTGATTACTCATATGGGCAAAAGTTTGTGAAAAGGTATGGACAATAGTGTTAGCGTCATATCAGTACTTGGACTCTTGTATGTTTTGTTTGTCTTGTGTGTCATTTCCTGTTTTATTTTGTTAGTCCTCCTCTTGTGTCATGTCTGCTGTCTTTGCTTCCTCTCCCTGATTGTTTCACCTGTGTTGATTACCTGTCTCCACCCTGATTTGTTCCACCTGTGTCTCATTGTCTTCCCTCCCTTCTGTGTATATAAGCCCTGTGTTTTCCCCTGTCCTGTGCCAGTTTGTATTCCTCTCTCGTGGTGTGTCTACCTACTAGCGGTTCTTCTGATCCTGTTTGTTTGTCTGCCTGTCTGTTCCTGACCTGGATTGTTCTTCGACTCCTGAGATTTGCCTGACCCCCTGCCTGTACTTCAGCCTGATCTGCCACTCCTGTGTTGGACCTTTTTGCCCAGATTCATGGTTAGTGTTTTTGCCTTTTCCCTTTTGTACCGTTGCCTGTTTGCTACACTCCCTGTGCATGACCTGGTCTGTCCCCTAACGCTCCTCTGCTTTCTCCTAGTCGGGTTCTCCTCGTGTGCTCCCGACCCGGGCTGTGAGTTTTGGATTCGGACGCAGTGACGAATCCACGGAGACGTTACACTGAGGATTCACTCAACACCCCTTTGTGTGAACTGTTCATCCTGTCTGTGTTTAATAAACACAACTTAATTGTATTTTTGTCTTTTGGTCGTGCTTTTGGGTCCAGATGTTGTACTTTCAGTCCTAACAGTTAGGTATGATTATGACATCAATATATGTTTGGTTTCAAAACAACTGACGTAGTGCCTGCTGAGAAAAAACAACTAAATGTTCATTGTACATTTTGCTTCCCCACCGTGTATGTGTGTAGATAGATAGATAATATTTTCAATGAGACTCAGTTGTCCAATCCACTGATAAAAACTGTATTTGGACAGTTTATCAGTGCTTATACATGTTATACATTCACAAAAATACATTTATTCAACATTTTTGTTGTGAAACTTCCTGTAATTACACAAGATATTTGTCAATGAACAAACAAGTCTGGTTCAACTGACAGAACTAATACTTCTGTTACCGTTAATTGTCAGTAATTTTATCTTGTTTTATTTATTTATAAATATATATTTTTTACAGTATTAAACTTTAAATTAACAGTTTAATCTCATAAATAGAAAAGAAATATTTGTGAAATTCCAATACATTTGCAAATGTATTTTAACTGCATTTCTCTGCGAAGAAAAAAAAATTGTTAAAAAAAAAATATTTTTTTTTGGTTATTCACAGTTACAGTTTTTTCATGTTATTTTACATTTGACATCTAAAGTCACAGTTTATTTGTGTCATTTCATTGACATTTTCCTGTATCTTAAAAATACAACAAAAATCTGTAAAATAAACTGAAAATTCTGTTAAATTAGATTTTTTTTTTTTTTTACAGTGTGCTGTTGTTGGTCTCTTCAGATCAGTCCGTCCATCATCTTTTTTCCTGATTCCTGTTTTGACCTGAATGTTATGTTGTCTTCATCAAATTGTTTTTTTGAAAATCTCCTTGAGGGTTTGTCTTTTATCTTTTACCCTTTTCCTTTTTTTTCTTTTTTTGTGTGTGGTTTTTTTTTTTAGATGTCTGTTACTGGCGGGGAGTTCAGAATCAATTTCTGACCTTTACTGCAAAGAGCTTCCTTCCTCCATCTGTATTTCATCGTAGTCTTTCGACATTATATCATCTAATAAGGCAGAAATGCCATTTAAATGTCAGTTAGTGATACAGAGGATAGCAATGGGAAAAACGATCAAAGCATCCCTCCTGTTTTTATTGTTGGTAGTAGATGGTGACGAGAAAGCAAAAAACCATGAGGGATCATTCACAGCTTATTGTTTTTCGAGTCTGGACGATCATAGAACTGGTATACTTTTTAATTTTTATACTGCGTGTAACAGATTTCTGCTGCCGTTTGAATACAAACAGTTCTTTTTGCATTTTTATGTTGACATGATTGCTCTATTGTACAACACGGTTTTTAATTGTACAGCTGTTTTGTCTTTAATCTATTCTTGTATTTTATTCTTTTATTTTGTTTTTTCACCTGTAAGTCGCATCAGCATAAAGCATCTGCCAAATTCATAAATGTAAATGTATATTCTTTTTTATTATAACTTGAACTTTATTAAGTTTTTCATTTTTTTAAAAATAAAAAAGGAGAAAATAATAATAAAAAACAATAGGCCACACTGTAAAAAAACAAAACAAAAAAAAAAAAAGTAAAAAAACGGTATTATTCCGGCAGCAGGGGTGCTGAAAAAATACTGTTAAACAACGGAAAATAACCATTTCATAAAAATATGGTAATTTTCCATAATTAAAATGCAGTTTTTTGCCCTAACTTTACATGAGATTTTGCATATTTTTTTTGACTTTTTCATGTTTAATAAAGAATATTTACTTGTATTAAAACAATCCAATTCCCTATAAATATATCTACACTGAACAAAAATATAAACGCACCACTTTTGTTTTTGCTCCCATTTTTCATGAGCTGAACTCAAAGATCTAAAACTTTTTCTGTGTACACACAAGGTTTATTTCTCTCAAATATTGTTCACAAATCTGTCTAAATTTGTGTTAGTGAACACTTCTTCTTTGCTGAGATAATCCATCCACCTCACAGGTGTGGCAGATCAAGATGCTGATTAGACAGCAGGATTTTTGCACAGGTGTGCCTTAGGCTGGCCACAATAAAAGGCCACTCTAAAATGTGCACTTTTATCACACAGCACAATACCACAGATGTCACAAGTTTTGAGGGAATATGCACTGGTCATGCTGACTTCAGGAATCTCCACCAGAGCTTCTGCCTGTGAATTGAATGTTCATTTCTCTACCATCAGCCATCTCCAAAGCTGTTTCAGAGAATTCATGAAGAAGACTGTGCGAGGAAAATGGTGGTCACACCAAATACTGACTGGTTTTCTGACGCCCCTGGACCACTCAATACAGTAAAAGTGCACATTTTAGAGTGGCCTTTTATTGTGGCCAGCCTAAGTCACACCTGTGCAATAATCCTGCTGTCTAATCAGCATCTGGATCTGCCACAGCTGTGAGGTGGATGGATTATCTCAGCAAAGGACAAAGGAGAAGTGCTCACTAACACAGATTTAGACAAATTTATGAACAATATTTGAGAGAAATAGGCCTTTTGTGTACATAGAAAAAGTTTTAGATCTTTGAGTTCAGCTCATGAAAAATGGGAGCAAAAACAAAAGTGGTGCGTTTATATTTTTGTTCAGTGTATATATAAATAATATTCAGTGAGACTCAGTTGTCCAATCCACTGATAAAAACTGTATTTGGACAGTTTATCAGTGCTTATACATGTTATACATTCACAAAAATACACTTATTCAACATTTGTGTTGTGAAACCTCCTGTAATTACACAAGATATTTGTCAATTAACAAACAAGTCTGGTTCAACTGACAGAACTAATATTTCTTTTACGGTTAATTGTCAGTAATTTTATCTCATTTTATTTTTATCATTATTATTATTTTTTACAGTATTAAACTTTAAATTAACAGTTTAATCTCACAAATAGAAAATAAATATTTGTGAAATTATGACACATTTGCAAATGTATTTTTTTTACTGTATTTTTCTGTGAAAAAAGAAAGAAAATCTTTTAAAAAATGAAAATTTTTTGGTTATTCACAGTTACAGTTTTTTCATGTTATTTTAAATTTGACATGTAAAATCACAGTCTGTTTTTGTCATTTCATTGATATTTTCCTGTATCTTAAAAATACAGAAAAATTTGTCAAATAAACAGTGAAAATTTTGTTAAATTACTTTTTTTTTTTTTTTTTTTTTACAGTGCATACATGACGTACATTTCCACACCTTAAGCCAGTTATCAATGCAAGTACACTGAAGACATGGACAATCACAAACAAGACAAAACATAAAATAATTGGAAAAGCACTCAGACAGCGCAGACCTCCGCCAAGGCAGATCCCCCCATCACCAAAATTTAATCATTTGTTCCTTGTGTCAGTATCAACATTTCCTGAAAATTTCATCCAATTCCATCCATAACTTTCTGAGTTATCTTGCTAACAGACAAACAAACAGACAAACCCAGATGAAAACAGAACCTCTGCCGTTCTTTGGCGGAGGTAAAAAACAACAACAAAAAAAACCCCAAAAAACCCTCAAACCTGTTGATTTCATACTCGTGACCCTCTGACTTTAACCAAACTAAATAATATTCCCACATAAAAACAGTCGTGGTTTTCTTGTCTCTGCCATGTTGGTGTGTGCGGCTGAACTGTACGATCGTCCATACAGTGGTGCGTAAACGCTGCCGTTCCTCTGGATGTTCGTCTGCTTCTGCGCTCATTCAGAAAACCAGTCCGTCCAACCTTTGACCAAATGCATCCTGCACTACAAACTACGCTAGTGCAACAGCCATGGGGGGGGTTCTGATGCTCCTTTGGCTCAGTTCCAGTATGGTGGGTTTGCACTGCTACTGTAGAACTCCTTCAACAGAACAGGTCGTCATGGCAACACAGGATAAACTAGAAAAGCACTATGAGAGCGCAGACCTCCGTCAAGGCAGATCTGCCCCCCCTCCACCCCCCGGATCACCACCAAAATGTAATCTTTTGTTCCTTGTGCCAGTATCAACATTTCCTGAAAATTTCATCCAAATCCGTCCATAACTTTTTGAGTTATCTTGCTAACAAACAAACAAACAAACAAACAAACCAACAAACCCCAATGACAACTAGAAAAGCACTCAGAGAGTGCAGACCTCCGCCAAGGCCAATCACTGGCCCCCCCACCCCCAATCACCACCAAAATTTAATCATTTGTTCCTTGTGCCAGTATCAACATTTCCTGAAATTTTCATCCAAATCCGTCCATAACTTTTGGAGTTATCTTGCACACGGACAGACGAACAAACCAATGCCGACAAAACCATAACCTCCTCGGCGGAGGTAACAAACCCCGATGAAAACAGAACCTCTGCCGTTCCTTGGCGGAGGTAACAAGGACGTTGATGCCAACAGTTCACATGTACACGCTTACAGCAGTCATTATTTATCACTAAGTCCAGTTCAAATTCTTGAGCTGGAAACGTCACTGACCTGTGGAGGAAAAGTAGCGGGTCCATTTGTGGGTGTGATCATCTCCTCTATTTAACAGTTTGTGTGATAACCTTTCAAATGCTGCCAGACCAACAGAGGTACGCCTCTGGGGGACAGTGGGAGTCCATGGGGCCTTCCACTGCCTCAGTAAGAGTTTTCTGCCCAGGATGATGGCAGTTTATACCCACTGTGCAAGAGAGAAGGGAAAAAAACTCTAAACCGAAGGATCCCCTAGTGCAGTGGTCCCCAACCACCGGCCCCCGGACCGGTACTGGGCCGCAAAAAAAAAAAAAAAAAAAATTGTGGTTAATATTAACCCTCTGGTATCCCGTCCAGTAAGGCCCTTACTAAGCACCAAGTGTGCATTTTTGGCACACTTGTGGAATAATGTCAAAAAAAAATTTCATACACTTTGTTTTTAATTCTTTTACACTTTTTTGTATTTCAGCAACTTGAGCTGTAAATAAAAATAGCAAATACTCAATAATTGTCACATTTTTTTAACCCTTTAAATGCCGTGTTTGTAATGTAAACAAACCATTTTTTTGGTGCAAAAAACACAAAAAAAAAATTTTCTTTCAATATACTCCATAAAAAGTGGATCACATATTATTTAATTTTTTCATCCTGGCATATGTCAGTGATTAACTCCAACATTGGTTAATTTGCATTATTATTATTTTTGGCGCTGGGTCAAATGTTCAAAAATACTAGCATCTGTCACCAAGTGTGCGTAAAATGCACACCTAAAAAATCAAACTATTAAATATTATATATGGATTTATTTTTCTGCTCTAATTTGATTTTATTTTTGTAAATCCAGGTCAGTCCTAATAATACAGATCAAATGTTAGAAACAGTGCGTTTTATGCACACTTGGCAGACAGATGCTAGTCTGGTCATTTTCTTTTGTTTACAATGTGCACATTTGAGTTGGTGGACAGAATTTTAAAGATCATGCACAAATGAACAACTTTTGAATTCTAACCTTATTTAAATTGTGAAAAATAATATGAAGTTTTTTAACACGAAGTGCACAGTGTGCCTAAAAGGCACACCTGGATACCGGAGGGTTAAAGCAATTTTTTTTCCATTAGTCTTGTGGACATTTTATTTTGAAAAGCGACCGTTTCCGCCCTCACCTCAACCGCTCTTGACTCTGGTGCCATTTCATGAATCAGTAGAAACACAAGCTAAAGAAATGAACCAAAAACAAAATTCACTGGAGAACTTTTTCAGGAAGAAACGAGGAAACGTTGAGTCTGTAGAAGGGTCACAGACTGAAGGGTCACAGACTGAAGGGTCACAGACTGTAGAAGGGTCACAGACTGAAAGGTCACAGACTGAAGGGTCACAGACTGAAGGGTCACAGACTGTAGAAGGGTCACAGACTGAAAGGTCACAGACTGTAGAAGGGTCACAGACTGATGGGTCACAGACTGAAGGGTCACAGACTGAAGGGTCACAGACTGTAGAAGGGTCACAGACTTAAGGGTCACAGACTGAAGGGTCACAGACTGCAGAAGGGTCACAGACTGATGGGTCACACACTGAAGGGTCACAGACTGTAGAAGGGTCACAGACTGAAGGGTCACAGACCGAAGGGTCACAGACTGTAGAAGGGTCACAGACTGAAGGGTCACAGACTGAAGGGTCACAGACTGCAGAAGGGTCACAGACTGAAGGGTCACAGACTGTAGAAGGGTCACAGACTGAAGGGTCACAGACTATAGAAGGGTCACAGACTGAAGGGTCACAGACTGAAGGGTCCCAGACTGCAGAAGGGTCCCAGACTGAAGGGTCACAGACTGTAGAAGGGTCACAGACTGAAGGGTCACAGACTGTAGAAGGGTCACAGACTGAAGGGTCACAGACTGCAGGGTCACAGACTGAAGGGTCATAGACTGCAGGGTCACAGACTGAAGGGTCACAGACTGTAGAAGGGTCACAGACTGAAGGGTCACAGACTGCAGGGTCACAGACTGAAGGGTCATAGACTGCAGGGTCACAGACTGAAGGGTCACAGACTGCAGGGTCACAGACTGAAGGGTCACAGACTGTAGAAGGGTCATAGACTGCAGGGTCACAGACTGAAGGGTCACAGACTGTAGAAGGGTCACAGACTGTAGAAGGGTAACAGACTGTAGAAGGGTCACAGACTGAAGGGTCACAGACTGCAGGGTCACAGACTGAAGGGTCACAGACTGTAGAAGGGTCACAGACTGTAGAAGGGTCACAGACTTAAGGGTCACAGACTGAAGGGTCACAGACTGAAGGGTCACAGACTGCAGGGTCACAGACTGTAGAAGGGTCACAGACTGCAGGGTCACAGACTGCAGGGTCACAGACTGGCTCAGTTCCAGGTTCCTCAGGTCCTCCAGGTGACACCCCAGCTCCTCCAGACTGCTCCTGCACATCCGTCCATGTCTGAGTCAGCTTCATCCTCTGTGCGTTCTGGGTTAAAGTCACAGCAGAACATGAGGATATCTCCACTAAAGCCCTGAAAGTCCTTCTTCTGTTTCCAACCTCGTACCTTTGTGTGGCTGCGTTTATATACAGAACCCACCTGGACTGTGAGTCTCCATCAGCCCCAGATGGGACCGTCTAGTTCCAGTTAGACCAGTCCAGGTTCCACTGGTTCTGCGTTAGGGTGAGTGTATATTCTGCTGTAGAATCCTTGGAATTGTCTGATCTACAGTGGAAGTGTTTCAGATCACATGCTCTGAACTGACAAAGGGTTTGTTATTGGGACCCCCGCACCTCTAACCGATCCGTGGAAAATTTTCATGCATGTAGTACAAAAAAGGTTGTGGACCACTGCCCCAGTACATAAAGCCTGTTAGTAAAGGGAATGCCCCAACCAACAGCTTCCTCCAAAGACCAGTATTCCTGGACTTTGGGACGATCCCAGAACATATGCAAAACAGTACCACAGTCATCCTGGCACTTCCAACAGACGCCAGTACCTGCTAATAATACTCAGTTTAAGATCTGACATTGGACCAACCTTGATCGTAATTGTTGCAACAATTTTTTTCATATTCTTAAGAATTCTACTCCACTTATCTTCTGAGAAGCTGACATTTAAATCAGTTTTCCATTTTCTGATTGCTATAATCAAGGTCTTTATTTTCAGTTTTCAAATGTACAACAAGAAATGCAGTAAGTAAAATTTATTTATAAAGTGCTTTTCACAGATGAAAATCACAAAGTGCTGTACATAAAACGGATGCAATAAAACAACATAAGAATAAATTCATAAAATAAACTAGAAAAGCAATCAGAGAGCGCAGACCTCCGACAAGACAGATCTGCCCCCCCCCTTCTGATCACCACTAAAATGTAATCATTTGTTCCTTGTGCCAGTATCAACATTTCCTGAAAATTTCCTGAAAATCCATCCATAACTTTGTGAGTTATCCTGCTAACAAACCAACAAACAAAGAAACCCTGGCAAAAAACATAACCTCGTTGGCAGAGGTAACTGGACAGAAATGCTGGGATTTTCAGTGTTCAATGTAAATGTCCACAGAGTCCACATTCCACAGTGGATGTGGACAATTTTGTGCCAGATACAAGAGATTGTTCTAAGCTACAGGTGGATCCAATTGGAGTAGAATCAGTTGTTTTGAATTTTTTTTATGAATTTTGGAAAATTGCTCAATGATGCCAGATAGGAAAATTGCAGATTGTGTGACCTTACTGTGACCTTGAACTTTGGCCTACTGGGACCAAAATTTAATGGGTTGGTCCCAGGGCCTAGGCCTATCTGTGGGGAAGATTTGGGAAAGATGGGTGGAAGAGTTTTCCCGTAAAGTTGCTAACAAACAAACAAACACACAAAGCAAAGTGATCACAATACCTCCTGGCGGAGGTAACAAGAAAAGCAGTCAGAGAGCGCAGACCTCCACCAATAGAGATCTGCCCCCCCGATCACCACCAAAATTTACTAATTTGTTCCTTGTGCCAGTATCAACATTTCCTGAAAATTTCATGAAAATCCGTCCATAACTTTTTGAGTTATCTTGCTAACAAACAAACAAACAAACAAACACGCACACAAACAAACCAAAGTGATCACAATACCTCCTGGCGGAGGTAGTAAAAAGGATAAATCCATCAACCAAAAGCTTTCCTAAATAAAAATGTCCATGGAGTCCACAGAATCGACCACACAGAGGGACAGGGGACGGGGGTGGGTCATTCCACAGTCTGGGCTCTACAACCTTAAAGGAGGGGTGTCCCCAGGTTTTAAAACCAGTCGTTTGGACCTTCAGGAGGCTCTGGTCTGAAGACCTAAGGGTGCACCCTGAGGAGTAGGACCACAACAAGTAAACCATGTAAACCACCAAACAGACAAGTTGAACATACGTAAAACTGTCGTATCCAGTTCTGATCCAACTCCTATCCAATTACGGTGCGTCCCTCGTTCACAGATATTCCATAGATACGTTGGTAGCTGCCGTACCTTCTACAGAGCTGATAAACAGTTTCCAGGTGGAACAGACCTTCCTGGTGGAACCCCTGATGGTACGTCGAATTGTTCTTTTCTTGTCCATATGTTGGGGGAGAGCGTCCTATGATTACTATATTCTGAAAATATTTACAAAAACCACCTGCGGCCAGTTCTGCAGAGACCGGACATATAAACATAAACAGTGTGATGGACCCGAGACCAGACCAGAACCTCCAAGTACTCCACCTTCAATTACTGTGTCTGCAGCAGCGACAAAATAAAAGGGTTAATGTGGAACCGGTACTGAATACAGATGCAACAGATGAACAACCATTAAATAAATTCAATAGTCAAACAACATTAATTCTACAAACAACCCATAATGCAATGCTGGAAAAATTAGCTGTTACACTTGGACTCAAGATGAATGTTAACTGAGTAGGAAGGTTACGCAAACGAACAAAGGATTTATTTGGCTTTGAGAATGACAGGGACCCAAAAATGTGTGGGTTAATTTTGAGATAAAGTGATTTTTTTTTAGTTATACACGTCCTAGCAAAAAAACAAACAAACAAAAGCTACTTAATTAACCCTAATTGGTGCAGTGAGTAACTTCTCATTTCTTAACCCTTACAGACCCAAACATCCTCCTTTAACCTAAACCATCTACTGTTCTAAACTGTTTAATTCCTGTTGATCCACTAATCCTATCAATCCATGTCAATAACGTGTAAAATTCCATTTTGCCTGAGTTATTCATCAGATAAAATCAACCAAAACTTGCAAAATGACAATGAAAATAAGCTAAATATTTGCAAATAAGGAGAAAAAATAACCCCCCAAAAAAAAACAAATAACTTGAAATATGGCTTAAAAGTGAAAAACTGCTTGATAAGTGAGGAGAAAATGAGCAAAATACTTGAAAAGTTGTCAGAATTCATCATTTCATAACATCCAGAATCATGTATTTAGTGCATTAACCCTCAAAAACTAAAACCATCTACTGATCTAAACTGTTTAATTCCTGTTGATCCACTAATCCTCTCAATCCATGTCAATAATTGGTGTCAAATACAGTCATTCATCTTTTCATGGTCATCAGATATGACCATATTTGTACATTTAAATACATGATTTACATTGAAAAACAGCAAAATACAGAGGATAATATTCTAATAAATGGTGATAAAACACTTAAGAAAGGTGAGAAAAAAAAGGGAGGAAACATATTTTGGAAGTGCCACAAACGTAGCTCTGGATCGTTATGGGTTAAACACCACGAGTTCTGACTGAAAATGACAAAAGCAGACTTTGCAGCGAGGAATGGTTTGGTCTTCATTGGAAACTTCAAAGTCAAACAAATACCTTAGCAAACGCTGTTTTTGTACTGGTGTGTGGAGACCAAAAACTGTGGAGACCGCTCTCACAGTTAGGAGGAGGAGCCTACGGTAGCAGGGAGGAGGGGTCTACGGTAGCCCTGAGGAGGGGTCTACGGTAGCCCGGAGGCGCACTGCCCAGAGACAGGAGAGTTGAAATTCAATTTGACAATTACCCTTTTTTAAACACTGTCCTAATTAAATAATCCGATTTCACTTTAAAATCGATGAATCGTGCAGCCCTGACCTGAATACATGTCAGACAACTCTCACACCATTAATCACGACTTGTCCAAAATCATTGCGCTGGTAAAAACACGCCAGTGAATAAAAACAGTAAAGAACTGAATAGGACTCACCATTGCATTCTTCTCTTCACTCTTAATGTTCGCTTCTTCTCACTCGACGTCCTTGGATCTGCTCTGCGATGTGTTGGGACGTTCTTTATTGTTTGTTTTCAGGCTCTGGAGGTTGAAACGCTGATGAGACTCCACAGAACTGGTCTGGACGGTAGTTTTAGGGTTGGAGGTTTTAGCTGGAGGTGGGGGGACCTTCGGAGTCTGTTTAGTGATCTGAAGGCCTTCGGGGGCGACTGCTGATGGGTTCCTCAGCTTAGACTGAGGCTGGTGTATGAGGTGAAGCCAAAGTGGAGTTTCCTGCCAGGCTGTTCTCCTGAGTCTTTGTCTCTACACTTCTCTGGAGGCCTCCTTGGCTACTGTTGCTATACAACCGCCTCTAAGGCAAATGGCAGAAGCTGAGGTGAGTTGAGTAGAAGGTAGATTAAAGCACCGGGGTAGTGAATGCTTTGCGTAGAAGTTCCCTTAAGTGTCTTCAGGTGAAGCTGTGTCTTCTGAGGTATATTGTTGCCATCCAGGAAATGTGAGGCTATTGTGAGCTTGGAGCTGCCTTTCCGGCAACGTAATCCTTTACACCCTCCGTTAAAACTAATCCGAGGTTGAGGCTGCGAGTGTGGATCAGGCAGTGAGAGGGTCTGAGCTGGCAGGTTGGAAGAGGTCCAAGGTCTTTGATGGTCGTCACAGTTGCAGTGAGGAGGTTGAGAGGCAGTCTGGGTTCACCGGGTGAGCAGCGGCGAACGGAGGTCACAGGTGCGTTTTCAGGTGGCTGTTCCGGTCACTGGGTTGGCTGTTCCGGTGGAGGAGGTAGGCAGTGGGAGAAGATCCCTGAGGTAAAGGGAGCGATGTGGAACAAAGCAGGAGAAATGGACCTGATACCAGGAAAGAAATTTTGCTATTTTCTTTCCTTGCGTATTTCCTGTGGGAGGTAGAAGTCAGAAGAGAATCCTCGGATTGGATCAGAGGAGGATGAGAGTCTGACTGAGAGGTAAAACTGTTGCATCCATCAGGTCTGTGTTCGTTTATGCTGGTAGTTTTCGGGTGTCCGCAAAAGAAGCACGTTGCTTATTCAGGTAGAGTTGGTTTGAGAGTAGCACCTGCAAAAGACAAGACACAAGCCTGGGTTAGACCGGCCGGTCGCACTTTATACAAAGACAAACTCCAGACTTTTTCAAAAACGCTATCCCCCCCCCAGATGTTGACTTTTTGGACTTTTATACTCGTGTTCCGACTTCTTTGGTTGAAATTGTACCTGGTGTGTGTAGTAGAAAAGTTCATTTTAATGAGGCTTATGCTGTCGGGGGGCTACAGCAAGGGTATATCCTCCTGAGACCCAGCAACGCATGAGTTTCACCGCTTTACTAAACAAGAACAAAACGCTATCCACTACAAAAGGACATTCCATAAAAATTTTAAAAATGCATCTGAAAATACAGTTGCATTGAGCTGTTTCCAATTAAGGCAATTATTTAATGTAAAAAAAAAAAAGCCAAAACTTGTACTTTCCCGGGTCTCAGGAGGATATTCCCAAGAAAGGTGACGTGTAAACACTGTAGACCACTGATTGGTCAGACAGTCGTCTCTGGGACCCGCCCTTTTACAAAAAACAGATGCGGAACCTCCTCCACCATGGTTTGTCGAGGAGGTTCAGATGTAAATATTCAACATGAGCTTGACAAGACAACACGCAACAAGCGAGTTTATCAGCAACTCTGAGCAGATGACACGGAAGTAACACACCGCATCACTATGGCGACCAGGTACTGTAAAGTCGGAAGTTTCCTGTAATGGAAACAATCTGGAACAGGACCTGGTACCAGAGTGGAGTTGAGCCGAGTTGAACTGGTTCCACGTAGTGGAAATGCGGCATTAGATTGGGGCGGGGGGGCGGGGGGGCGGGGGGGCGGGGGGGGGGGGGGGCACACTAAATATTAGAGTAAAATGTACAAAAAAAAAAGGACTGAACTGATAAATGTGTAGGTGAAATATTCTCAGTACCTTTGCCTTCACCTTTTGCAGTGGCAGAAAAAAGTGAAATTCAGGCTCTGGGGAAAAAAAAAACAAACCCCCACCAGTTTCTGAAGATTTGACACGTGTTCTAGTGATGTGACGTTGATGAATGAATCGAATCTTTTGAACGGCTCTTTGAAATGAATGATGTGAACTGAGTCTTTGTAAAGAGCCGTTCATTTTTTTATTTTTTTTTTTAAGGAGGGAGTGTCTGATTGCCTGTCAATTTACCAACATACTGTTCTAGTTCTGAGAATGTGACTCCAGTTCAGGTATTTCAGTAACTGCAGTGAGTAATCACTGTTGTGTTTTCTGCTCGTTTTTCTGTATGTTTCCACACATTTATTGTTCTTGTTTTGAGGAGAATAAAACATTATTTCATCTGAAAATGTTTTATTTTCTTCTTCATTTTTCTTCTACAGACTAGTCCACAGAATGTACTGGGATGTTTTTGCTCCAGTTCCATCATTTGTCTAATGTCACCTCTCATGTCATGGATTTCGCCCACACATTTGAACTATTCTTTTTTACAGTAAGATAATATTTACTGCCAATTAAACACCTTTAAAATGTCATGTCAATCATCACATGTAGCCTATTTAGTCATTCAAACACTGGTGTTTCAAAATAATGCAAAAACATAAAAGAGCCAGTCTGTTGAACGGCTCTTTTCAGTGAACGACTCCTGATTGAACGACTCCCTTCAAAGAGCCAAAAGTCCCATCACTAAAGTGTTGTAATATTTGTGCACACCACTGTGTGTTTTCTTTTTGTTTTACTGGTTGGGCCTGTTTCCACTCACACTGGGCTGAACATGGAACCTGAATTCAGATGCCTTTGACAGCCCTGTGTTGGAATATGACTGGGGCTCAGTTTGGATCAGACTCTGGGAAGGACGTCCCTGGTCCCTTGATTATCTCCATTTGTGATAAAATGGTTTTCCATGTGTTTTTGTTCATTTTTTTTTTTTCTTCTGCGTCTCTTGGGATTGCAGAGCCGTCTGCCGGGCCCAGCTCATCTCAGAGCAGTGACAGTCATTATTGGACTTTAGAGCTGTTTGGGTACAAACACGTCTTCCCTTCCATTTTGTACAGAAATAACATGTCAGTCAGCGGGACGACGAGGCTCAGTAATGCCTTTGTGATCATTTTCAGAAAACGGCCGAGCTCCGCCGCATATATGAATAAACTTAATGAGGTTCTGAATACAGAGACAATACGGTGGGAAGGATGAATTCACTGCAGACATGAGTCATCCAGCAGATACAAACACAAGTACAGACCATCAGCCGCTGCCGTTAACCCTTTACAGTTCAGGCAAAAGCACCAACGCAGAGGACGAGCTGGGTCCGAACGACGGGCCCAGAGAACGGACTTCCCAAGAACACAAATCTATCTGTAACTGAACGACTGCGTACCGGTGACCTTTGACCCTGTCTGCTGGATTTACTCCAACTGCTCCAACACCAACACAATGATACGGACTGGATTTAATACAGGTGTACGTGCATTTACATATATTTATACATTAGAACCTGCCTTTGGTCCCAATAGAACCTATCTTTGGTCCCACTAGAACCTGTCTTTGGTCCCATTAGAACCTGCCTCTGGTCCCATTAGAGCCTTCCTTTGGTCCCATTAGAGCCTGCCTTTGGTCCCATTAGAACCTGCCTCTGGTCCCATTAGAGCCTTCCTTTTTTCCCATTAGAACCTTCTTTTGTCCCATTAGAACTTGCCTTTGGTCCCATTAGAGCCTGCCTTTGGTCCCATTAGAACCTGCCTTTTGTCTGGTCCAGACCCTGGAGACCACATTGGACCTCAGAGTGTGTCCTCACTGGAACTGGTGATGTCACAGTCTTGAAATGTGTGTGGAAATGTCCAAAAACAGTCACTTTCCCTCTAAAGGGTTCAGGACCATCTGCTGTAGTTCGATGCTAATGGAGGATTTCCTTGATGATTTCCTGGACACGTTACTATGGATACGGTGTTCTGTTTATGCAAGAGCAGTGACTCATGCACACCAGCAGAAAGAAAGAAAGAAAGAAAGAAAGAAAGAAAGAAAGGAAGAAAGAAAGAAAGAGAAAGAAAGAAAGAAAGAAAGAAAGAAAGAAAGAAAGAAAGAAAGAAGAAAGAAAGAAAGAAGCAGAAGAACCAATATGCAATATAAAAAAAAAATTAAAAAAAAGAAAACTACAGAAAACAGGTACACTGTAAAAAATCTAAATGTGTCCCAGTGGATTTGTGTCATTTCTGTTCCAAACCTCTGATCCCAGTTCAGATCCGACAGAATCACCTCCAGAGGAACTGGACACTGAGACAGAAGAACTGATTCACAGACAACAGATCTGGAACATCTGACTGACACTGACCTGAGCAACAGCAGCTTACCTGGGTCCACTGGAAGAGTTTGCACTCAATTCAAGATTTTTCTTTTGCTTAATTCAAGATTTTTTTTGCTCAATTCAAGATTTTTTGTTGCATAATTTAACAATTTTATTTATTTTTTTGCTCAGTTCAAGATTTTTTTTTTCTTTTTGGCTCAAGTGAAGATTTATTTTTTTTTTGCATAATTTTTAAAATTTATTTCAAAATTCTTTTTTGGCTTAATTTGAGATTTTTCTTTAGCTCAATTCAAGATTTTTTTTGCGTAATTCAAGATATTTTTTTTTTGCTCAATTCAAGGTTTTTCTTTTGCTTAATTCAAGAATTTTTTTTTTTTGCTCAATTCAATTTTTTTTTTCTTTTTGGCTCAATTGAAGATTTATTATTTTTTTACTTAATTCAAGACTTTTTTTTTTTTTTTACTTAATTCAAAATTTTTCTTTTGCTCAATTCAAGATATTTCTTTCGCTAATTGAAATTTTTTTTTTGCTTAATTCAAGATTTTTTTTTTGCTTAATTCAAGATTTTTTTTGCTTAATTCAAGATTTTTGTTGGTTTAATTCAACATGTTGTTCTTCATTCAAGATTTTTTTTGCTTAAATCAAGGTTTGTTTGGTTTTTTTGCTCTTTTTGAGATTTTTCTTTTGCTTAATTCAAGTTTTTTTTTTTTGCTTAATTCAAGATTTTTTTTTTGTTCAATTCAAGATTTTTTTTTTTTTTTTTTGCTTAATTCCGGATTTTTTGCTTAATTCAAGATTTTTTTTGTGCTCATTTCAAAATTTTTCTTTTGCTTATTTCAGGTTTTTGTGTTGCTTAATTCAAGATGTTTTTTTTTTGCGCTTAATTCAAGATTTTTTTGCTCAATTCAAGATTTTTTTTTAATTCAAGATTTTTTTTTTTTTGCTTAATTCAAGATTTTTTTGCTCAATTCAAGATTGTTTTTTCTTTTTAGCTCAATTCAAGATTTTTTATTTTTTGATTTATAGACAATAGATCTGGAAAATCTGATTTCAACTAATCTGAACAAGATCATTTTCATTTGTTCCATTGGCAGATTTTTTGCTTAATTCAAGATTTTTTTTGTTGTTGTTGCTTAATTCATGATATATTTTGCGTAATTCAAGATTTTTTTTTGCTTAATTCAAGATTTTTTTTTTTTTTTTTTTTGCTTATTTCAACCTTTTTTTTTTTTTTGGTTAAGTAAAGATTTTTGTTTTTTTTTTTACTCAGTTAAAGATTTTTTTTTTTTTGGGCTCGATTCAACATTTTTTTTTTTGTTTTGCTTAAATCAAGATTTTTTGTTTAATTCAAATTTTTTTGCTTAATTCAAGATTTTATTTTATTTTATTTTTTGCTGGGTGTGTTACCACCTTTACTACTCATTCTTCCTCAGACCAGTGAAAATGTGCTGCTTTGTCAGAACCACGACCACACAACTACTGTCAGATCATTTGTGAATCCAAGCCCGAGTCGGCGCGGTGGAAACCCCAACGTCTCTACTCGTGGACTGTTGTGAACATTGTGTTGCCCGCCCAACCTTAATGCAAAGCAGCTCTGGGGGCAGATCCAGAGTTGGCAGCAGCAGCACACACGCACACACACACACACACACACACACACACACACACACATACACACACACATATACATACAGACACACACACACATACATACATACACACACATACACATACAGACACACACACACACACACACACACATACAGACACACACACACATACATACATACACACACACATACACATACAGACACATACACACATACATACATACATACACACACATACACATACAGACACACACACACACACACACACACATACATACATACACACACACATACACATACAGACACACACACACATACATACAGGAGGTGAATGTACACAATGTTCAGACACACATTCCCTGTTAATCTGACTCCATCTGTGCATTCTGTTCTGGGGTTGGGTCTAAGACAAACACACACACACACACACACACACACGTATCTGTGACCTGGTGTGTGTTCAATAAAGACAAAAGGTTCAGACCAAACACACACACACACACACACCTGTACTTCTGATCTGAACACATGCACCATATTTACCTGAGCCTCGTTAGCATTAGCACCACTAGCTAACACATTAACCCTTACAGACCCAAACGCCCACCTCTAACCCTTAGACATATATTGACCTGTTCATTCTGTTATTATTATGGGCTGTACTCGGTCCTGGTCTCAGTCTGTTTCCATGACTGTTCCATCTCCTCCAGTCTTTAAATAAACGTTCTCCCAAATACAGCGGGTACAAGGGGATCATCTAATAATAACAGACACCTCCTTAAGCCTGCAGCGGCGCCGCTTTCAGGCTAATGGAGGATTTCTTCTGTGACGAGCACACGTTGTTTTAGACGCGGCAGGTTGGTAAAACGCCAACAGGGCATCGAAAAAGAAAAACTACACATTCAACACTGTAAAAAAAAAAAAAAAAGGTAAAAAAAACAGTATTATTCCAGCAACAGAGGTGCTGAAAAAATACTGTAAAATAACGGAAAATAACCATCTCATAAAAATATGGTAATTTTCCATAATTCAAATACAGTTCTTTGCCCTAAGTTTACATGAGATTTAGCATTTTTTTGACTTTTTAATGTTTAATAAAGAATATTTCCATGTATTAAAACAATCCAATTCCCTATAAATATATATATAAATAATTTTCAATGAGACTCAGTTGTCCAATCCACTGATAAAAACTGTATTTGGACAGTTTATCAGTGCTTATACATGTTATACATTCACAAAAATACATTTATTCAACATTTTTGTTGTGAAACCTCCTGTAATTACACAAGATATTTGTCAATTAACAAACAAGTCTGGTTCAACTGACAGAACAAATACTTCTGTTACCGTTAATTGTCAGTAATTTTATCTCATTTTATTTTATTTTATTTTTTACAGTATTAAACTTTAAATTAACAGGTTAATCTCATAAATAGAAAAGAAATATTTGTGAAATTACAATACATTTGCAAATGTATTTGAACTGTATTTTTCTGTGAAAAAAGAAAGAAATTCTTTTTAAAAAATGGACATTTTTTGGTTATTCACAGTTACAGTTTTTTCCATGTTATTTTACATTTGACCTGTAAAATCTGTCAAATTCAAAAGTCTGTTTTTGTCATTTCATTGATATTTTCCTGGATCTTCAAACAACAGGAAAAATCTGTAAAATAAACAGTGAAAATTCTGTTAAATTACAGATTTTTTTTACAGTGTATGTGTGTAATTTTAATTTGGTTTTATTTATTTTAATAACTTTGTACCCTGACCTTGAGTGTCCTATAAATAAAATGTATTATTATTAATATTATTATTTAACAAAAAAAACCTGAACAAACCTTCATTGCTTGGGTCCATTACACACCTTTCATTACATCTGGATCTTCAAACTACAGGAAAAATCTGTCAAATAAACAGTGAACATTCTGTTAAATTACAGATTTGTTTTTCAGTGCAGTCTGAAGACACACGCTTCATAGATGAACAGTGAAGTTCATCATGCACAGTGGGGGGGTTGTCAGCCAGCGTCCACATGTGGACATGTGAATGCACAGTGTTGACATTCCCTGGTAATCTGGTTCCATCTGTGCAGGCTGTTCCTGTTCCTGGGTCACAAACACACACGTCTGCACTTCAAACAAACAGGTTTGAGGATTAAGACCAACTCTGCGACACTTGGCTTCAACACAACGGCCCAATCCCAATTCACCCCTTGGCCCCTCCCCCTTAGCCCTCCCCCTCACTGTCACTCCTACGACTCAAGATTCAAGAAGTTTTTCGTCATATTCGCAGAAGCACCGAGCAATGAAATCCTTCCCAAGGTTATTATCGTCAACGAAAACTAATGAAATGACGAAAACTAGAATTGTAAAAAAATTTTTTTTCGTTCACTGAAATAAATAAAAACTATAATTAAAAGAAAAAAAAAGCTAACTAACTGAAACTGTATTGTGTGTTTACAAAACTAACGAAAACTGATTAAAATTATGGATAAAATTCCCTTCTTTTCGTCTTTGTCAATGTTGGATTGATATGAAATCGATTTATTTTGCTCGAGCGATTTTAGCTAGTGGCACCATACGACACTTGACGGTCCGACACTTGTTGTCACTGTCCAGCAGGTAAGATCTAAAAACTATACCCTGTCTGAACAGAAGAAAAAAAGAAAAGTATAATTACATAAATAGAAGACAAAATGAACGTCATTAGCCTTATTATTACTGTTGTGCAAATATGTGACGATACGTACGAACGTGAGCGGCAGTCGTACAGTAAGTACAGAATATGTGGAAGGGCATGTGGGTCGGATCTGCGCAGGACGACCTGGACCTCATCAAACGTACGCCTCGACCCTCAGAAGACACTGAGCAGGACTTCAGAAAAGAGACTGGAATGACTGAGGCTACGGCCCAACCCCAGTTCAGCCCTGGGCCCCTCCCCCTTAGCCCTACCCCTCTGTTTTCAAGGGAGAGGGGTAACGAGGAGTGGGAGGGGTAAAAGGGAGGGCCAAGAAGTAGGGGTAAGGGGGAGGGACAAGAAGTAGGGGTAAAAGGGGGGGGCAAGAGATAGGGGTAAGGGGGAGGGACAAGAAGTAGGGGTAAGGAGGAGGGCCAAGGGACAAGGGTAAGGGGGGAGGGCCAAGGGGAAAGGGTAAAAGGGGGGGCCAAGGGAAAAGGGTAAGGGCCAAGAGGGAGGGGTAAGGGGGAGGGACAAAACGTAGAAGTAAGGGGAGGACAGAAGGGTAGGGGGAGGGGTATAAGGGAGGGCCAACTGGTAAGGGGTGAGTTGGGGTTGGGCCTAATTGAAGGTTGGAACAAAGCAAAGATACACTTTAGGTTCTGTTTATCTGTTTATCTGCAGTGACAACGGTAAACCCCCCCCCCCAATTTTTATGGTTATTCACAGTTACAGTTTTTTGTTGTTTTACATTTGACATGTAAAGTCACAGTCTATTTTTGTCATTTCATTGATATTTTCCTGTACTTTGAAAATACAGAAAAAATTTGTGAAATAAAAAGTGAAAATTCTGTTAAATTACAGATTTTGGTTTTTTTTTTCAGTGTACTTGGATTTCAATCATGAAATGAGTCCGTTCTATTTCTTCCTAATCTGCGTGTTCCACCACTAAACTGATCCGAACTTTGCATCATTACAGTGTATGTAGTAAACGAAATAATCTGCAATAACTAAATTACAACAAAACTCATATATATATATATATATATATATATGTACAGGGTGGGGAAGCAAAATGTACAATATTTTGAGGCAGGGATTGAAAGACAGTGTATGACCAATTAGTTTATTGAAAGTCATGAGAATTTATTTGTCACAAGAAAATGTCCATAATAGAAAATGTTTTTATTCTATGTGTCCTCCTTCTTTCTCAATAACTGCCTTCACACGCTTCCTGAAACTTGTGCAAGTGTTCCTCAAATATTGGGGTGACAACTTCTCCCATTCTTCTTTAATAGTATCTTCCAGACTTTCTGGTAATAGTTTTGCTCATAGTCATTCTCTTCTTTCCATTATAAACAGTCTTTATGGACACTCCAACTATTTTTGAAATCTCCTTTGGTGTGACGAGTGCATTCAGCAAATCACACATATCACACATATATATATCTATATCTATATATCTATATCTATATCTATATATATATATATATTCAAAAGTGTTTTTTTGTTCCTGACTGAAAGTTGAGCTAAACAGATGGTTATTAGACATTTTAAATTCTCATAAAATTATAACAAAAAGAGGAAAAAATATATATGTGACAAATCAAGATGAAAATGACATAAAAAGGCAACCGCGTGAAAATAAACTAAAACATATAGTAAGATGAAAATACCAAACTACATATGACAGAAAGGACTGGAAACATCAGTGAAAACAAAAGGAACATGATGTAAAAGCAGAAAAACAACATGAAAGCCACGTCAGTGTTAAAATGATGAAGACAGCAGGAAAAAAAACACATAAAAGACTAAACAAGAGCAAAATAATATAAAAGATGTCAAAGAAATAAGAAGATTATAAAGTAAAGAGTACAAATAGACTTTATAAATGATATGAAGAGCAGTTTGAGCAAAAAGACGAACACAAACACCAAAGAAAAAAACACTGAACTAATGGAGAACAGAATGTACGGGGTTATTTTAGTGTCTAAATGTTCCTGTGCATTAAACAGATGTGTGTTCATCTGAGTCTGGAGTTGGACACAAATAAATGTGTGTCAGCTGTTGAAGGAGTTCAGGCGCTCATTAAATGGATTGTGTGGATTTGATCCCAATATGAATGAATCAGTTTAGACAGAATTCCAAACAGGAAATCCCACTGGACCAACAGGACTGGACTGTCCAAAATCTGACCACACCAACAGGACTGGACTGTCCAAAATCTGACCACACCAACAGGACTGGACTGTCCAAAATCTGACCACACCAACAGGACTGGACTGTCCAAAATCTGACCACACCAACAGACAGTATTTAAGGAGCAGAGGATCCATGGATTCAGAAGACTGACCATGAGTTCAGGTCCAGATCAGGTCCAGATCACTGTCCAAGATGGACGACTGAGTCAGAGAACCAAACCAGGTCCAATCCAAACATTAGTCCAGTGGTTTTCAACTTTGGGGTCTGGACCCCACGTGGGGTCACCTGAAATTTCTAGTAATTGACAAAAAAAAAAAAAAAAAAAAAAAACTCTTCCTAATATAAATCTGTGTTGAGTTGACAGAGCCAGTCCTAAACTGTGGTTCTGTTCATCTGTGGTTCTGTTCATCTGTGGTTCTGTTCATCTGTGGTTCTGTCATCTGTGGTTCTGTTCATCTGTGGTTCTGTCACCTGTGGTTCTGTTCATCTGTGGTTCTGTTCATCTGTGGTTCTGTCATCTGTGGTTCTGTCACCTGTGGTTCTGTTCATCTGTGGTTCTGTTCCTCTGTGGTTCTGTTTATCTGTGGTTCTGTTCATCTGTGGTTCTGTCACCTGTGGTTCTGTTCATCTGTGGTTCTGTTCCTCTGTGGTTCTGTTTATCTGTGGTTCTGTCATCTGTGGTTCTGTCATCTGTGGTTCTGGTTCTCTGTGGTTCTGTTCCTCTGTGGTTCTGTCATCTGTGGTTCTGTTCCTCTGTGGTTCTGTCATCTGTGGTTCTGTTCATCTGTGGTTCTGTCATCTGTGGTTCTGTTCATCTGTGGTTCTGTTCCTCTGTGGTTCTGTCATCTGTGGTTCTGTCATCTGTGGTTCTGTTCATCTGTGGTTCTGTTCCTCTGTGGTTCTGTCATCTGTGGTTCTGTCATCTGTGGTTCTGTCATCTGTGGTTCTGGTTCTCTGTGGTTCTGTTCCTCTGTGGTTCTGTTCATCTGTGGTTCTGTCATCTGTGGTTCTGTCATCTGTGGTTCTGTCATCTGTGGTTCTGGTTCTCTGTGGTTCTGTTCCTCTGTGGTTCTGTTCATCTGTGGTTCTGGTTCTCTGTGGTTCTGTTCCTCTGTGGTTCTGTTCATCTGTGGTTCTGGTTCTCTGTGGTTCTGTTCCTCTGTGGTTCTGTTTGTGTGTCAGATGTTCACTGTGGTCAGTTTCAGGTGCTGCAGCTCTTTCATCATTCCTAGTTTCAGTTCTTCTTTGTTCAGTATTCACTGTCCTCTTTGTAAATCACAGCTGGACTGACTGGACAGATCCTGACCAAAGAAAATCAAACCAGTTTAAACCAAACCCTCTCTCTGTTTTGAACGTCTGGGGTCAGCAGTAATGTCAGCTGTTCAAACAGGGTCAGCAGTCAGGCCCATCAGATTTAAACTCAGCTTTTAAAGGAAGTTTACAAGATTTTTAAGTTGGACTAACTTCATGTACCTGTTTATGAAGTTAAAGACAGAGTGTCTGTTCAAAGTCAATATGTTTTTAAGTTAGGACTGTTTTCCCTGTTTTTCATTCAGACCAACTGAAAATAACTGATTTAAATGTGTACATGAAACAAACAGAATTTTTTTTAAGCAGAGAAAGCTCTTGATTTTCAGCTGAACTTACTGACCCCATGAGTAATTTTTTTAGAGTGTACAAAGGCTGGACCCTCTGGGTCCGTCCACTGTTCAGACCACAGACCCCACCTGGGTCTGCTGTCCAACCCACAACCATCAGACCCCCTGTGGGCAGTGGGTCCACAGGGGGACGAGCCCATGTCACCGGTTGGGGCTGGACCTGGCCAGACCCCATGGGCTAAGGCCCGGCCACCAGGCACTTACCCACAGGCCCAGACCCCAGGTCTGGCTCCAGGGCCGAGCCCCGGTACCCGTCCAGGGCCGAACCCCTGCACCCCTCCAGGGCCGAACCCCTGTACCCCTCCAGGGCCGAAACCCGGTACCCGTCCAGGGCCGGTACATGTACTCTTGCTCTCCTTAGCCATGAAGGGCCTTCTGTTCTTCATCTGGACCTTCACCTAGGACCAGTCTGTCCTGGCAGACCCTACCAGGGCCAAAATGCCCCCACAGCCCAGCTCCTGTGGCTGCAGCCCTGTTCTGAATACAAGGATTTGGTGAAATGTTTTGCTGAATACTGTTCATGGTTTGTGACTTGTTTTTGATGGGTCTGGATTTTCAGGGTTAAACACATTTCTTCAGCCTCTGAAAACAAACAAACAAACAGCTTCAGAGAGCGAAGATGACGATGAGAAGATCAGAAACAAAGGAAATGTGCAAAACCATCTGCAGCAGTTGGATGTTTCCACCCCAGTTCTGATAAATGTATCGTACGTTCATGACATCAGCAGCAGTCATCAGCCAAAGACGGGCTTTAATTCCATCACTTCACTGTAAAGTCTGCGTTAACGGAATCTGAACCCGACTTCAACTCCGACTAAAAGCCCCGGGGGTAAAGTAGATGAAGACGATCTACAGGTGAAAGATTCTGACAGCAAGGAAAATTAATGAGTGTCATTAAAGAAGGAAAACGGAAAAAAACAGTTAACCTGTCAGTCAAAACCCAGGGAAAAAAAAGAGAAAGGACTTCATAAGAGCAGCCACAGGGGTTTAGAGTCAACACATGACGACGAAACATGTTCTAGAATTATTATTATTATTATTGTTAGTATTATTATTATAGTACTACTACTACTTCTAATAATAATAATAATAACTATTATTATTATTATTATTATTATTATTATTATTATTATTAGTGGAGTTCACTATGAAACTGTTCAACATGAGTGAACACATTCAGCTGAGTAACCAGGGACAGACAGACAGATCCATGAGACCCAGGACTGGACTGGACTGGACTGGACCAGTTGGACACATCTGAGGACACACTGGTCATATGCAGCTTTAATATTAAGAGGATATCTATCCCATAATATCAAACTCTATTCTGACATGAGTCCTTGTTTTGGATCCCAGATCCTGTTAGAACAGAACCACCTGGGTCCACCAGGTCCACAGACTGTGGTCCATCTGAGTCTGAGTATGATGAGGACACTTCTGAACTCATGGACATATTTCAGATCCATCTGATAAATCTGTCACGTCTAAAAACACAAATATGAGTTTATACCAGAGCAGACCCAGGTCCGCTCCATTCCAGGGTCTAACAGAGCAGACCCAGGTCCGCTCCATTCCAGGGTCTAACAGAGCAGACCCAGGTCCGCTCCAGTCCAGGGTCTAACAGAGCAGACCCAGGTCCGCTCCAGTCCAGGGTCTAACAGAGCAGACCCAGGTCCGCTCCAGTTCAGGTTCTCACCACTGTCACTGGTTCCGTTCAGGTCTGGTGGATCCCTCTGAGGCACCGTCCATGGACTCATGCAGGTCCACGCAGGTCCACGCAGGTCCACGCAGGTCCAGGTTGTCGCAGGTCCTGCATGTGACACAGGTATGTAGGTTAGTTATGACACATGAGCAGATTAGTGAACAGCAGCTGAACCAGGAGATGAGTCAGACTGCACCTGAGGACACACACACACACACACACACACACACACACACACACACACAGGGTCTGCAGCAGAGACTGGAACGGACCGGACCAGACTGGACTGAACTAGACTGGACCAGACTGGACCGGACTACATTAGACTGGACCGGATTGGACTGGTCTGGACTACACCAAAATGGACCAGACCGGACCAGACCAGACTGGACCAGACCGGACTGGACCAGACCGGACTGGACCAGACCAGACCAGACCGGACCAGACCGGACTGGACCAGACCGGACTGGACCAGACCAGACCAGACCGGACCAGACCAGACTGGACCAGACCGGACTGGACCAGAGTTTGACTCTGTTTAACTTTTAATTTATTCAAAGCTGCGACGCTGCTCCGCCTTAAATCCAGTCTTCTATAAACTGGGAACACATTAGCCACTCTATCAGCCCAGAAAATGGAATCAGCAGAGTCGTCGTCTGACTTGGAAGCACCATTACAGATGCATTTAGGAACAGGTTCTATTTGGATTTTCTTTTATTTTTAATCTGCAGCAGAAATGAGTTTTACAGCCTGGAAAGGAATTAGGTCTGGTGTGGACTGGAGGGGTTCCAAATGGAAAACCTGGGACATGGACCCACAGACGGAACACAAAACACACACCAGAAGATGATGTCCACACACAGCAGCAGCAGACGGTGTTTACCCTGGACTGGTTCAGAAGAATGAGTGTACAGTACTGGTTCAAACCGAGGCTATTAGCATGAACCAAAACCAACAGGATGATGTCTGTCTGCTGTAGGTCTGTCCTCTTATGTCTTTATATCTGTCCTTTTACCACCCGTCTATTTCTTTTTTTAAATACTGTTTCCGTCTTGTGTTTTTTGTGTGCGACATGGATCCTTCATCCTCCCTCTTCCATGTGTACAGGGCATGTAAACAACACTTTTTATTTTTTTTATTTTTTTAGCCAACACTCCATCCACTTGTTAGTTGAGAGCTCAGTGTAGGTGACCTTGAAAAGTACAGGCTTTTCAAGCAGCCGGGCCAAGATCGAGACACAACAGTGGACAGGGGTCGGTAATGGATAAGGGTAGGGGGGAGGAGGGGGAGGAGGAGGGGGAGGAGGGGGGAGGGGGAGAACTCAGACTAGAAGCAGCAGCAAAGCACAAAGACAGGGAGTGGGGGTGTAAGATGCTATGGATTACTTGGAGCCATCCTCCTATGGTTGCATAGCAACCGTATGAAAGTCAGAAAACGTGAACCCTGTGCAATGTGCCAAAAAGAGGGAAAAAAAAAAAAAAAAGTACCACTTTGAGCTTTTCAGCCTCTCAGATGCTCCACAACTCCCCCGTTCGTCAAACATACAGTACACACACATTCACAGGATCAGCCCACACACTTTTCCTCACATGCTCTTTGTTCAACACCAAAAAGCCTGTGGATAATTCCAAACCCCTGCGTATCCTCATTAAACGTGTCAGTTATTTCCAACAACATTCCACTCACAGTACATATACAGGTTTATGCTCCTGTTCATATAGAAGCAGCAGTTTGTCACCAAAAACATAAATGAATAAATTCTTGAAACCAGTGTCAGCTGTTCGTCTTTCAGACAGGGGAAGCTCATTATCGGCTTACATCCAAAAAATTGTCAAGTTATTTAAACATAAATTCAGCCCTCCGTTCCATGTGATTTGTGTATTTGTGTATTTACAATCTAAGAAATGAACAGTTCATTTGGTTTCTGTGATTTCACAGCAGAATGTGTGACGGTATTAAACTGAACTGTGTCAGTGAAGGAGCAGATCTGAAAACAGCTGTCAATCAAACCGCATTCAGCCTTTGGACTCATCCTCCAATCAGCACGTGGAAGCTCGGCGTCCAGCCCGGCTGAGCTCTGCCCACAGCTCCATTCACCCCCAGAGACGCTGAGCGTCCGGGGGCGGGACAACATGGTGTCATTTATCCAATGATCGTCCAGTTCAGAGTCAGTTTCCAGCAGTTCCACTCAGTCCCATTGAAGTGCATGGACGCTGAGCGTCTACGGACAAATGCACTGAGCAGAGATGGAGGAGAAAACACAGACACGGGAATGGAGGAGAAGTGAACAACATCCAGTCCACTGATCTGGGATCAAACTGATTCTGAACCAACTGGTCTGAGAGATGAACGTGTTCCAACACATTTGGAGTCAATGAAATGAAAACAACTGAACAGATTTGAGCATTTAATGGGAGTCATTTTAGGGGCAGCTGAGCTTCCACTGCAGTCTGACACTAAACAGCTCTGCCTGAAACATCTTCTGAAATGGAGTTATTTAAAACAGTGTCCAGCTCATGTCTGTTCCAGCTGTGTGTACATCTGTACTAGGGAGGCACCCATACCACTGTTTTCCAGACCAAGTACAAGTCCAAGTACTTCCATTTGAGTACTTACTGATACCGAGTACTGATACTAGTCCTTAGTGTTGGGCAGAAGCGTCGCTACTTGTAGCGAAGCTAGTAACTCACTACAATTTTCAGTAGCTTGGCGGTAACGTCACTATTTCCTGAATCAAGTTACGTTTCAGTAGCTTAACTCTTTTCTTGTTCCAGTAGCATGGTAACGACCACAGACTCTAGTTTCATCTGGGTGAACACAGTGGAGAAGCAGTTTGTAGACTAGAAAATGTAATTATATAATCCACAGCACAAGCAGTCAAGACTGTTGGGAACGGGGCTCACACACTGTCTGCACACGACTCACTATGAACCAGACGTTTTGTCTGGAGTGGGCGTGTCTTACTGGAACGTCATCGTGCACATTCTTGGAAGCTCCGTGCCTGCGCCTGTGGACCGCATAGAAAACTCTGAGCAGTGACGGAGCTTTTCCCCACTTCCTGTTCTCCGACATCCTCCCGCGTCCTTTCTGGCGGTACCAGTGAGCGGACAGCAGATAGGGTATGGAGCGGACCAGGAGCGTCATGAGGGGCTGAGTTTACAGGAGTTGGAAATGAAACCCACACCACACACCTGTCAGATGACGGCCTTCACTTCAATGCAGAGGGAACCGGTGTTCTGTAGAACATCTGATGGTTGATGGAACCGGTGTTCTGCAGAACATCCAGTGGTTGATGGAACCGGTGTTCTGCAGAACATCCAGTGGTTGATGGAACCGGTGTTCTGCAGAACATACAATGGTGGATGGCTGAGGTGTGTGGACGTTGATCAGCACAAAGTTTTTTTTCAGAGCTGCCAAACCCACAGTCCAGAACACTACAGCCGGTTCCCCTCTGAAAAATAACTCAGATTTTTGCTAAATAAACTCACCCAGACTGCTCACTGAGACAATGTTTTCTCCAAATAAAAATAGGAAATGCGCAATTATCTACAACTAGGACAATAAAGTTACTTTTTTTAGAACAAACACGTGTTGGTTCCACAGATGAACATGTGACCAGTATCAGTGGGTCCATGAGCCCGTTTCCATTGGACATCTGAGAACATTAAAGTCCAAACTGTCCAAACTGGTCCAAAACACAAACCTGTGTGTCCATGTGTCTTCTCCAGTCCAGTCCTTGTCCACTGTCCAAACCTAAACTCTGTGTCCAGTGACAGATCAAAATGGCAGTAGATGGGTTTTGGTGTCCGTCCCTAAAGTAAGTCTAGGGTGCTCCAATGCCAAAACATTAGTTCCACCTGATACATGTTCTAACCTGAAGAACACAAAAACATCCAGGACTGATCCCATGACCCCCCTTGAAAGACTTCACACCCCCAGCTTGACAAACACTAAAGGAACCAGTTTGTCAGTGGTGGAGTGGTCCCTGGAGAAGGGGGTCTACTCTCAATTTTTGCTTTCTTTTTTAGAGGTAGTCCAGAAAAACACCGTTTTAGAAACAGTGACTGACGATGTCAAACCCTAGTGCAGACAGAACAGACAGACGGTTTGTTGTTCTGTCGCCATTAAAGTAAGATTTGTTGTTCTTGTAATGAGACGTGCCAAGTGTAATTGCAGTTTTCCTGTCGAACAAGCCGTTAGTCTCATCATTTATTCATCCGACGGCGGCTGCTCTGCTGTCATTAATTCAGTCCAAACCACTGATGAGCCGTCGCATCCCACTCAGCTCAATCTGAGGCCTAATCAGACACACACAACACCACTGTTTATATATACCACTGTTTATATGTACCACTGTATATATGTACCACTGTTTATATATACCACTGTTTGTATATACCACTGTTTATATGTACCACTGTTTATATATACCACGGTTTGTATATACCACTGTTTATATGTACCACTGCTTATATGTACCACTGTTTATATATACCACGGTTTGTATATACCACTGTTTATATGTACCACTGTTTATATGTACCACTGTACATATGTACCACTGTATATATGTACCACTGTTTGTATATACCACTGTTTATAAGTACCACTGTTAATATATACCACTGTACATATGTACCACTGTATATATGTACCACTGTTTATATGTACCACTGTTTAAATATACCACTGTTTATATGTACCACTGTTTATATGTACCACTGTTTATATGTACCACTGTTTAAATATACCACTGTTTATATGTACCACTGTATATATGTACCACTGTATATATGTACCACTGTTTATATATACCACTGTTTATATATACCACTGTTTATATGTACCACTGTATATATGTACCACTGTTTATATATACCACTGTTTATATGTACCACTGTATATATGTACCACTGTTTATATATACCACTGTTTATATATACCACTGTATATATGTACCACTGTTTATATGTACCACTGTTTATATGTACCACTGTATATATGTACCACTGTTTATATATACCACTGTTTATATGTACCACTGTATATATGTACCACTGTTTATATATACCACTGTTTATATATACCACTGTATATATGTACCACTGTTTATATATACCACTGTTTATATGTACCACTGTATATACGTACCACTGTTTATATATACCACTGTTTGTATATACCACTGTTTATATGTACCACTGTATATATGTACCACTGTTTATATGTACCACTGTTTATATGTACCACTGTATATATGTACCACTGTATATATGTACCACTGTTTATATATACCACTGTTTGTATATACCACTGTTTATATGTACCACTGTATATATGTACCACTGTTTATATGTACCACTGTTTATATGTACCACTGTATATATGTACCACTGTATATATGTACCACTGTTTATATGTACCACTGTATATATGTACCACTGTTTATATGTACCACTGTATATATGTACCACTGTATATATGTACCACTGTTTATATGTACCACTGTATATATGTACCACTGTATATATGTACCACTGTTTATATATACCACTGTTTATATGTACCACTGTTTATATATACCACTGTTTATATGTACCACTGTTTATATGTACCACTGTATATATGTACCACTGTTTATATGTACCACTGTATATATGTACCACTGTTTATATGTACCACTGCATATATGTACCACTGTACATATGTACCACTGTATATATGTACCACTGTTTATATATACCACTGTTTATATGTACCACTGCATATATGTACCACTGTATATATGTACCACTGTTTATATGTACCACTGTATATATGTACCACTGCATATATGTACCACTGTATATATGTACCACTGTATATATGTACCACTGTTTATATATACCACTGTACATATGTACCACTGTATATATGTACCACTGTTTATATATACCACTGTTTATATGTACCACTGTATATATGTACTACTGCATATATGTACCACTGTATATATGTACCACTGTTTATATGTACCACTGTATATATGTACCACTGTTTATATATACCACTGTTTATATGTACCACTGTATATATGTACCACTGTTTATATATACCACTGTTTGTATATACCACTGTTTATATGTACCACTGTTTATATGTACCACTGTATATATGTACCACTGTTTATATATACCACTGTTTATATGTACCACTGTATATATGTACCACTGTTTATATATACCACTGTTTGTATATACCACTGTTTATATGTACCACTGTTTATATATACCACTGTTTATATGTACCACTGCTTATATGTACCACTGTTTATATATACCACGGTTTGTATATACCACTGTTTATATGTACCACTGTTTATATATACCACTGTACATATGTACCACTGTATATATGTACCACTGTTTATATATACCACTGTTTATATGTACCACTGTTAATATATACCACTGTACATATGTACCACTGTATATATGTACCACTGTTTATATGTACCACTGTTTAAATATACCACTGTTTATATGTACCACTGTATATATGTACCACTGTTTATATGTACCACTGTTTATATGTACCACTGTATATATGTACCACTGTTTATATATACCACTGTTTATATATACCACTGTATATATGTACCACTGTTTATATATACCACTGTTTATATATACCACTGTATATATGTACCACTGTTTATATATACCACTGTTTATATGTACCACTGTATATACGTACCACTGTTTATATATACCACTGTTTGTATATACCACTGTTTATATGTACCACTGTATATATGTACCACTGTTTATATGTACCACTGTATATATGTACCACTGTATATATGTACCACTGTTTATATATACCACTGTTTATATATACCACTGTATATATGTACCACTGTATATATGTACCACTGTTTATATATACCACTGTATATATGTACCACTGTATATATGTACCACTGTTTATATATACCACTGTTTATATGTACCACTGTATATATGTACCACTGTTTATATGTACCACTGTTTATATATACCACTGTTTATATGTACCACTGTATATATGTACCACTGTTTATATATACCACTGTTTATATGTACCACTGTATATACGTACCACTGTTTATATATACCACTGTTTGTATATACCACTGTTTATATGTACCACTGTATATATGTACCACTGTTTATATGTACCACTGTATATATGTACCACTGTATATATGTACCACTGTTTATATATACCACTGTTTATATATACCACTGTATATATGTACCACTGTATATATGTACCACTGTTTATATATACCACTGTATATATGTACCACTGTATATATGTACCACTGTTTATATATACCACTGTTTATATGTACCACTGTATATATGTACCACTGTTTATATGTACCACTGTTTATATATACCACTGTTTATATGTACCACTGTATATATGTACCACTGTTTATATATACCACTGTTTATATGTACCACTGTATATATGTACCACTGTTTATATATACCACTGTATATATGTACCACTGTATATATGTACCACTGTTTATATGTACCACTGTATATATGTACCACTGTTTATATATACCACTGTTTATATGTACCACTGTATATATGTACCACTGTTTATATGTACCACTGTATATATGTACCACTGTTTATATATACCACTGTATATATGTACCACTGTTTATATATACCACTGTTTATATGTACCACTGTATATATGTACCACTGTTTATATATACCACTGTATATATGTACCACTGTATATATGTACCACTGTTTATATGTACCACTGTTCAGCAGCTGTCGGCCTCAGAGGAACCAGACTGAGATGTGTTCATGGAAGTGGTGACAGACTCCTGGAATTAAAGGGTCATGTGTCTGAGTTGGAGTTTTGTCTTAAAAACAGATCCAAAGGTTTGTCTCTGAAACTGGTCCTAAAAACAGGACAGAAGGGCTAAAAAAAAAAAAAAGCAGATGTAGACGAATGTTATGAAGCAGGTTTAGAACTTTGGGTCTATTTAAGAAATAAATATGTACTGAGATAAAAGAGAAACTATTTTTCAGATAAAACACATTTTTATATTACTTAACATTATATTTAATACAAAAATCTGCATATAACAAGGTCAAAAGGACACGAAAATTACGTGCTTCTATTTTTTTTTTTTTTAATGTTTTTATTTTGTCACAGGTGCATTTTGGGAATTGTAGTAAATATTCAAGGCAGAGTGTTTGGGGAAAAAACAAAAACAAAACAAAACAAAACAATATATATCTATATCTATATATATCTATCCATTATCCGTCTGCGTCTTTATCGTAGAGCGTAAATGAGCTCTGACTCGAATCGGATCCGAGTTCTGTTTAAGTCAAACAGTCCGGTGCAGCACACAGCCGGGCTCCACCTCAGGCTCCGCCTCCAGCTCCAACCAATGACAGCAGAATTCTGTAAGTCAGTCGTTTTGCAAAGCTCTAAATGCTCGTATTGAACCGCTAGGGGCCAACAGTCCGACGGTCCGACAGAACGACAGAACGACAGTCCGACGTGTACCGCTGCACCCAGAGTCATTATGATAGAAGAGGATAATGATATGTAAAGAGCAGACTGAATTTCCTTCTGGACATAATAAAGTGAGTTAACCTTTAAGTGTCGGAACATCTGCCTTCCACTGCTGACATTTAGATAAAAGTCTGAAGGCCTTTGGGTTAAGCCGGACTTTAATGAAGGCAGAGTGGAACCGAACCAGTGCCTCCGTCGCTGTCCTCCAGGACTGACGCTAACTCCTCTGTTCTGTCACTGTGTCCTGCACATGTCCACACATGTCCACACATGTCCACACATGTCCACATGTCCAGGACTGACCCTGTTCACACATGCAAACACCCAGCATCACCAACACCTCAGCCGGCTCCAACTGGGTCAGCACCAAAAAACTGATGCAACACCACATCTGAGCCCAAACAACAGCTCTGGGTTCACCCCAGGGTCCGGGTTCACCCCAGGGTCTGGTTTCACCCCTGGGTCTGGGTTCATGAGTCAGGGTTCATTCCTGGGTCTGGGTTCCTGGGTCTGGGTTCATCCCTGGGTCTGAGTTCCTGGGTCAGGGTTCATCCTTGGGTCTGGGTCCCTGGGTCTGGGTTCCTGGGTCTGGGTTCATCCCTGGGTCTGGGTTCCTGGGTCTGGGTTCATTCCTGGGTCTGGGTTCCTGGGTCTGGGTTCATCCCTGGGTCTGGGTTCCTGGGTCTGGGTTCATTCCTGGGTCTGGGTTCCTGGGTCTGGGTTCATCCCTGGGTCTGGGTTCCTGGGTCTGGGTTCATTCCTGGGTCTGGGTTCCTGGGTCTGGGTTCATCCCTGGGTCTGAGTTCCTGGGTCAGGGTTCATCCTTGGGTCTGGGTCCCTGGGTCTGGGTTCCTGGGTCTGGGTTCATCCCTGGGTCTGGGTTCCTGGGTCTGGGTTCATTCCTGGGTCTGGGTTCCTGGGTCTGGGTTCATCCCTGGGTCTGGGTTCCTGGGTCTGGGTTCATTCCTGGGTCTGGGTTCCTGGGTCTGGGTTCCTGGGTCTGGGTTCATCCCTGGGTCTGGGTTCCTGGGTCTGGGTTCATTCCTGGGTCTGGGTTCCTGGGTCTGGGTTCATCCCTGGGTCTGGGTTCCTGGGTCTGGGTTCATCCCTGGGTCTGGGTTCCTGGGTCTGGGTTCATCCCTGGGTCTGGGTTCATCCCTGGGTCTGGGTTCACCCCTAGGTCTGGGTTCCTGGGTCTGGGTTCATCCCTGGGTCTGGGTTCATTCCTGGGTCTGGGTTCATTCCTGGGTCTGGGTTCATCCCTGGGTCTGGGTTCATCCCTGGGTCTGGGTTCATTCCTGGGTCTGGGTTCATCCCTGGGTCTGGGTTCATTCCTGGGTCTGGGTTCCTGGGTCTGGGTTCATCCCTGGGTCTGGGTTCATTCCTGGGTCTGGGTTCCTGGGTCTGGGTTCATCCCTGGGTCTGGGTTCATTCCTGGGTCTGGGTTCCTGGGTCTGGGTTCATTCCTGGCTCTGGGTTTAAATCAGTCATGCAGGATCAGAACCAGGACATGGATCAGATAAAGGACTGGATGTTGTGGGTCATTCTGGGAACAAGGCTGTTCTTGTGTCCTGGTCCTGTTCGTAGGATCTGGGCCTCCCACCGGATGATCCTGAACCTACCCAGCATGCACTGGGGGTTGAGTAAATGAGGCACAGAAACAAAACAGACGAGCGAACGGCTTCATGAAGGATGGGAGTGTTTGTTGTTCAGTCGCAGAATAATCAGCAGAGAACACTGATGACGAGATGAGGCTGATGAGCACACACACACACATGCACAAACACACACACATGCACACACACACATGCACAAACACACACACACACATGCACAAACACACACACACATGCACACACACACACAAACACACAAACACATGCACACACGCACACACATGCACAAACACACACACACATGCACAAACACACACACACATGCACACACACACACATGCACAAACACACAAACACATGCACACACGCACACACGTGCACACACACATGCACACACACACATGCACAAACACACAAACACATGCACACACACACATGCACAAACACACATACACACAAACACATGCACAAACACACACACACATGCACACACACACACAGGCCGCCCCCCCCCCGTCGACAAACACACACATACAACGGTGTTTGTGTTTCTCTCAGGGAGTGGAAACAGCGTGGAGGTGTCATATCTGACTGTGCTTTGATTTACACACTGACGTAAATGTCAGCAGGACCAGGATGATGGATGGAGCGGAGACACCAGGAATTAGACTGAGCCCAGAAACACAGGAGCTAGACTGAGCCCAGAAACACGGGAGCTAGACTGAGCCCAGAAACACAGGAGCTAGACTGAGCCCAGAAACACAGGAGCTAGACTGAGCCCAGAAACACAGGAATTAGACTGAGCCCAGAAACACAGGAGCTAGACTGACCCCAGAAACACAGGAGCTAGACTGAGCCCAGAAACACAGGAATTAGACTGAGCCCAGAAACACAGGAGCTAGGCTGAGCCCAGAAACACTGGAGCTAGACTGAGCCCAGAAACACAGGAATTAGACTGAGCCCAGAAACACAGGAGCTAGACTGAGCCCAGAAACACAGGAATTAGACTGAGCCCAGAAACACAGGCGCTAGACTGAGCCCAGAAACACAGGAGCTAGACTGAGCCCAGAAACACAGGAATTAGACTGAGCCCAGAAACACAGGAGCTAGACTGAGCCCAGAAACACAAGAATTAGACTGAGCCCAGAAACACAGGAGCTAGACTGAGCCCAGAAACACAGGAATTAGACTGAGCCCAGAAACACAGGATCCCTTAACCCTGTAAAATCTGACCCATTTAAAACTAGCCACAAAATTGTAATTTTTTGGAATTGAGAAGTTTATTCGACCTTTTACTGAAATCCAAAGAAAACATACTCCATCCCATATTGTTTTGTTTATAGCATATTGGATTTTTTTTAATATAAAGCACCTTTTATACCTGTAGTATCTAATCTGATACGGACAATTTAACCCAATCTAACCGTACGATAAAGAATCAGTTATGGAGTAACTATGCATTGTTTCAGTACATGAAGTAAAAGAAAAATATTAATGTTCTTCTTAAGGCAACTTTTTGGAATTTACCAAAGACTTTCCTGCAAAAATTTGTGGATGATTAAACGGTGGCGGCCCTACTGAAAAAGACAAAAACAAAAGCCTTTCCACTGGCTGCAGTAGGTTGATAATCCACCAGGGGGCAGAAAACACACATACAACAGGTTTATAAGGAACATATTGATCTTGTTGATTAGATGGAAGTCTCAGAACCAGGCGTAGCAAATGTGATACAAATGGTTTTAAGGTTTAAATCAGGATTCATACACATTTTCAAGGTCAAATTCAAGCACTTTTAAAGGGTCATTTTCATTTTTTTTCATAATGATGTACATTGTATTATACTGTAAACATCTAAAAATAATATTTGGTAATTGCAAAAAGTTTAGAAATGAACAGAGAACACACAGTTTTATCCAATAAAAGGGAAACCACTTCTTCAGACACACTGGCACTAGGGCTGTGTATCGGCAAGAATCTGCTGATACGATACAAATCACTATACTAGGATCACAATACAATACAACACGATATATATTTGATTTGAATTTGATTTTGATATCATGATACTGTTAAAAAGGCAATTATTTGTTCGTTTCTTGTTTTTTTTAAATGATTATTTCCTTGAAGAATTGAATTCCAGCAGAAATCTGCACAAATCCTAAACACATTTGTATTTGATCCCAATAGGATCTAATGTTCTATCACCACATGTTCAAACTGTGTTCAAACTGAAATTCTGTTTTCCAGACATTCCAGTTTCAGATCCTGTTCAAATGTTCAGATTCTATTAGTTCACAACTAACATCAGAACAGGATTTGAGTTCAATCCCAACAAAGGAAGGAACATTATTGAATAAAAGAGCGTGAAATAAGAAATAAAATATAAACAAAAAACAAAAACAATTAAAGCCGCAAGCGGCATCTAAAGGCCCTCGCCACGGGCACGTCCAGTACAAGTATGTCCATCGTTCAGCAGGTGGCGCTCTAGCACCAAATTATAATGTCTTCTGATGAATGGGTGTCTGCCTGGGAGATTGACAACTGACTCACATTTGAGGCAAATCGGTGTTCGTATGACCGAACTAAAGAAATTTTTCTATAAGTAAATCTGTAGGGGGCGCTATGCAGCCAAAATTCAATTTATTCCATTGAATGGGTGTAGGCCTGTGAGATGTACCACTGAGTCAAATTTGAGCCAAATCGGTGTTTGTATGTCCGAACTGATGCAATTTTCGTAAAGGTAAATTTGTAGGGGGCGCTATAGCACAAAATTTGAATTTCTTCCAATAAATGGCTGTAGGCCTGGGAGATTGAATACTGATTCAAATTTGAGCCAAATCGGTGACTGTACGACCGTCACTGGTGATTTCGTCCCCATGCGTCCACTGCAGACTCAATAGGCCCTGCGCTAGCGTTACTCGACTCAGGCCTAAAAAACAAAAATGAACCTCCACCATATCTGCATTTGAATAAATACCTAAAAATATCAATACAGTACTTTTTAATATCGATACAGTATTGTGAAATGAAATATTGCGATATCTTGCAGAAACGATATTTTCTAGTCACTGCTGTGGTTCTGATGTCCAAGGCTTCACACACACCGGCTCCTTCCTCTACACTGCTACAGCTCCACACTGTAAAAAAATTCTGTAATTTAACAGAATTTTCACTGTTTATTTTACAGATTTTTCCTGTATTTTTAAGATGCAGGAAAATATCAATGAAATGACAAAAACAGACTGTGATTTTACATGTCAAATGTAAAATAACACGAAAAAACTGTAACTGTGAATAACCATAAAATTTCAGTTTTTTTAAAGATTTTTTTTTTTTTCACAGAAAAATACAGTTAAAATACATTTGCAAATGTATCATAATTTCACAAATATTTCTTTTCTAATTATGAGATTAAACTGTTAATTTAAAGTTTAATACTGTAAAAAAAAAAAAAATTAAAACAAGATAAAATTACTGACAGTTAACGGTAACAGAAGTATTTGTTCTGTCAGTTGAACCAGACTTGTTTGTTAATTGACAAATATCTTGTGTAATTACAGGAGGTTTCACAACAAACATTATCAGTGGATTGGACAACTGAGTCTCAATGAAAATTATTTATATATATATTTATAGGGAATTGGATTGTTTTAATACATGTAAATATTCTTTATTAAACATTAAAAAGTCTGAAAAAAAACAAAATCTCATGTAAAGTTAGGGCAAAAAAACTGTATTTTCCGTTATTTTCCAGTATTTATTTTTTTGGCACCCCTGCTGCTGGAATATTACGGGGGGGGGGGGGGGGGGGGTTGGGTTTTTTTTACAGTGCAGTGGATTTATCTGAGCATTATTTACAACCACATCAGCGCTCATGACTGATCCACCCCCTGTTGGCTGAACAGTCAGTAGCCCATTTCAAGCGGTTCCCTGTGAAGAACATTCTAATATAAAATCCTCCTGATATCGGCCTCAGTTTCTTCCGATGCTAATGTGATATTGTTGGACAAAAGCCTTTATCAGACGCAGACGTGAGGACGTCCGTCCAATACTTTTAATTCAAAACAGATTAATCTGAAAGCCATCACATATGTTCCCTTAATTAAGCAGCGTATCACATCTACAGACAGGCGGCCCAGCTCATTAATTAGCACAGATAATAAGTCTGAATCACAGCATATTCCATTCAAAGGTATTATTACAGACATAGAAGGAGAAATTATGGGATATGTTTTTGTTTCATCACTGGTGGCAGATTAGAGCTGCATAGTATATATCGTTTGAGCGTCATCATCGCAATGTACGTGTGCGCAATAGTCGCATCGCAGATCCTGTAACGTAGGAGGAAAATGAATGGTGGAGATGGTTCAGAGACCAATGAGGGAACGGTACGAGTATGTGGATGACTCCGCCCCCTGCCTGATCCCCCTGACCACACAGGTTAAAGACAGGGCCGAAGGCACAACGAGCGCACAAGGGTCTGCCAAACATTTACACTGAAACGGGGTTTTAGAGGCGTAGGAGAGATAGGACCAATTTTAGATCGCTCAACGGTCACCCACCGATCTGTGTAGCAGCGCCCTCCTCAGAAACTGAAAACAAATACAGCGAATAAATATATTAGGGCTGGGCAAGTTAACGCATTATTACCACGTTAACATATTCATTTAATACCGCCGACAACTTTTTTTTCTCTCCCGTTAATGCTGTTTTGTTCTAACTCCTATTCTTCTGCGTGTGTGCGTGTAGCGATTAGCTGCAGATAGACAACAGGTTTACCAAGAAAAGCCCAAAACTTGTGTCCAAATCTGTTCCTGTAGACTCACTGTAAAACTGACACATACAAACAAAACATGTCTGAGTTCTGTTCACTGCCTTAGTACATTTACATGACATTATACATTTAAATGAATGGGAAAAAGACCGCTAGCTCGATGCTAACTTGAATGGGAAAATCCATAGACATGCTAACGATTAGCATTTACAGATTAATTTACGATTTACAACGTCTTTAAATCCAGCAACAAAAGTTCACATCAGAGATATTTGATACTATTCATTCTGACAACAACTGAACAGAAAATACTCACAAACATTTACCTGTCCATACAAACAGAGTGAAAGAAACGTGTCTGTTAGTTCCTTCTTATGTCTGAAATGAATACGGGAACACCGCAAGAAAAAACATATGTTAGTGCAACTTATTTCCACCACTAGAGGGCCTCCTTTGTTAACTTTGAACAACTGAACATCACATATTATTAGTTATTAGTATTAGTACTGATTAGTGGGACTAAGACTCCTGTCAATCACTCACAACAGGAAATAAACATGTGTGGACATAAACATGTGCAAAAGTAGCGGTCTGTTCCATGGACATTTTCATTTGAAATGTCTTCAAATGGTGGGGGGGAGAAGAAGCACTGACATGTGCAATTATTTTTATCACAGCAGTACTACAGTCTGAAATATCACTGAAAGGAAATACACGCTGTTGATGTCAGCAACCCCCCCCCCCCCCCCCCCCCCCATATAACTATGTGATTAATCATGACTAATCGCAGAAATCCACATGATTAATTGAGATAAAAAATTTTAATCGATGCCCAGCACTAATATATATATATATATATATACATATATATATATATATATATATATATAAAATAGTGGATGAATGACGTATTCATGTTGTCTGTTTTCTGTCATGTTTCTGTCACCTGCCTATGGACTGCAGATGAGAAGGTATTATTTTGACTAATTCTGGTATATTTACAGAGGTGTTTTTTTTTTTTTATCCAGCAATGTTCACAAATGTGCATGAGCCCTATTAAACTAATAAAACAAAAAATAAAAAATAAAATAAAACCCTTGGTCTATTGTCCATTAGAAGCAGACAGAGGCTTTAGGTTCGGCAGAAGCCTTTATTGGACTATTAACGGAGTTTAACACTGACTGGAAACAAGAAGAAAACAACTTTTTCTTTTGTATGTATGAGATTAAACTGTTAATTTAAAGTTTATTACTGTAAAAAAATAAATAAAACGAGATACAATTACTGACAATTAATGGTAACAGAAGTATTAGTTCTGTCAGTTGAACCAGACTTGTTTGTTAATTGACAAATATCTTGTGTAATTACAGGAGGTTTCACAACAGAAATGTTGAATAAATGTATTTTTGTGAATGTATAACATGTATAAGCACTGATAAACTGTCCAAATACAGTTTTTATCAGTGGACTGGACAACTGAGTCTCATTGAAAATTATTTATATATATACAGTCTACTCTCATTAAACCACCCGCCGTTATACCACCATTTTCGCTCACCACCGACCAAAACCATTGCACAAAAATCCCCAATGCATTATTCCATTAGCTACCGCCATTTCCGCCTATCGCCATCCGCCAGCCCAGTTCCATGCACAAACAACACTTATACCATTGATTTCCCGACCGTTATACCGCCAGCGTGATTGCCATCGAGTACACATAAATTTTAACAATGCACTGAAACAAACGCGCCAGACGCTGATCGCGACAAGCTACGAGTAGGTCTACGGAACGGCCACCGTTCATTTATCGCAGAACGCTCAGTAGGTCAGGATTTCGGGAAAAGGACGTGGGATTAAGCCAAAGCCTCAAGATGATGGGGTGTCATTTCCCGACACAGTATAATAATGCTTAAAATGTTTCCCCACTTTAAATGATCCCTTACAACATAACAGAATCAAGATTTATTTAGAAACGCAATTAGAACGGGTTAACGGAGGCAGCATAGACATCATATAGTAAAGACATGCACATTATGGACGCGACCCGTTGTAACGCCATTTTCGCTATACCGCCAATTTGGCCGTGAACGGAAGTTGGCGGTATAACGAGAGTAGACTGTATATATATACACTACCAGGCAAAAGTTTGGACTCACCTGGTTTTTCTTTATTTTTATGACTGTTTTCATTGTAGATTCTCACTGAAGGCATCAAAACTATGAATGAACACATATGGAATTCTGTAGTTTAAAAAGGTGTGACAAAACTCAAAGCATGTTTTATATTTTAGATTCTTCAAAATAGCCACATTTTGCTTTTATTACTGCTTTGTGCATTCTTGGCATTCTCTTGATGAGCTTCATGAGGTAATCACCTGAAATGTTTTCCAAAAGTCTGGAAGGAGTTCCAAATGATGCTGAGCTCTTGTTGACCATCTGTGGTCCATCTCATGTCATTTAAACAAGAGGGTGAGTCCAAACTTTTGCCTGGTAGTGTATTTATAGGTAAATTGATTGTTTTAAGATGTGTAAATATTCTTTATTAAACATTAAAAAGTTTTTTAAAAATGCAAAATCTCATGTAAAGGCAAAAAACTGTATTTTAATTATGGAAAATTACCATATTTTTATGAAATGGTTATTTTCTGTTATTTTACAATATTTTTTCGGTACCCCATTTGCTGGAATATTACAGTTGTTTTTTTTTAATGTTTTGTTTTGGGTTTTTTTTACAGTGTACTATGATGAAAAAAGAATCGTCGCTCCTCATTTTCTACAAAGTTCTGCATGTTCTCCTGATGTGTTTTCAGAATGAACTGACAGAAGTCTGAAGCAGACAGAAGAGTGTTGGCTTGAACGGGTCGTGTCTCCGTCAGAAGCCTTGGATTCTGCCTTCAAACCAGTCACAGGTGTTCAAACCGTCAGCATCTGTTGATTAAATGATGCACTGAAGGTTTTTTCTGACTGTCTGGCAGATGAAAAGAGCGCTGAAAAGGCCAACGACAGCAACAATGTGCCTGTAAATGGACACATGATTGGACTGTGTGGTCATCAGCAGAGCCATTAGAGCGGGAGAGTCCAACGCATTTTCTGTCAGGTTCCACATTCGGCTCCATTTCGACTGCAAACAGTAGAGTAATAGACATGAAATAATGATAACGACAAATGTTTCTCTTTGTTTTAGTGCAAAAAAAAATTAAAAAAACATTCAACAAGTGTTCAGAGAACGCAAACCTCCACCAAGCACCCTGAACAGTGTGCATGTGGATGAGCTCTTTCTGTGTAAATTCCACAGTTTCCAGGTTGTTCCATACACACAAACAGTTGAATCTGGTCCCAGTCATGTGTCTGTCCAATTAGATTCAATTCACATCAATATTAGTTGAGTTCTAATTTTAAATGTGTGGGAAATGGGATTTTCAGTGTTCAGTGTAAATGTCCACAGAGTCCACATTCCACAGTGGATGTGGACAATTTAGTTCCACATACAAGAGATCGTTCTAAGCTACAGGTGGATCCAACTGGAGGAGAATCGGAGTCGTTTGGAATTTTTTATGAATTTTCTAAAATGTCTCAGTGATGACAGATGGAAAACTGTAGATGTTGTGACCTTGCTGTGACCTTGAACTTTGTCCTACTGGGACCAAAATGGACTGGGTTGGTCCCAGGGCCTAGGCCTATCTGTGGGGAAGATCTGGGAAAGATGGGTGGAAGAGTTTTACACTGAAGATGAGAACAAACACACAAACAAACAAACACACACACAAAGTAAAGTGATCACAATACCTCCTGGCAGAAGTAATTACGAAAATATTAACATTAACAAATTATCTAAACAAAAAGATGTGAACAACCTGAAAAAACTGAAATTTCTTAAGAAAAAGAAGTGCAATTTTAACAAGAAAAGCAATCGGAGAGCACAGACCTCCACCAAGACAGACCCCCCCCCCCCCCCGATCACCACCAAAATTTTATCATTTCTTCCTTGTGCCAGTATCATCCAACATTTCCTGAAAATTTCATGAAAATCCGTCCATAACTTTTTGAGTTATCTTGCGAACAAACAAACAAACAAACACACACAAACACACAAAGCAAAGCGATCACAATACCTCCTGGTGGAGGTAAAAATATGTACATGGGGCGGCCATGGCTCAGATGGTAGAGTGGGTTGTCCAGTAACCGAAGGGTTGGCGGTTCCAATCCCGCTCTGTCCTAGTCAGTCCGTTGTGTCCTTTGGCCACACACTTCAACACACTTCCCCCTCACTCCCACTCACACTGGTGTATGAATGTGTGTGAATGTTTGGTGGTGGTGGGAGGGGCCGTAGGCGTGAATTGTCAGCCACACTTCTGTCAGTCTGCCCCAGGACAGCTGTGGATACAGATGGAGTTTACCACCACCAGAGGGAGGATGTGAGAGCGAATGAAAAATGGATCAATAATGTAAAGAGCTTTGGGTGTCTAGAAAAGCGCTATATAAATCTAATCCATTATTATTATTATTATTATTATTACACATGCGTGATGGAGAAAAGGCCTAAGTAACGATCTGCTTTTATGTCAAATATTTGAGTATAGTTTTAATTTATTCCAATTTTGATTTATACACCTAATATTTGGAAAAAATATTCACTTTTAAAGTTTTTAAAAACGTTCGTTAAGCATCTGTGTGTTATTTATGCAATAAATTATTATGGATTTTATTTTTTTTTTGTGTTTTTTTGTCCTTTTGTGTTTTTCATCCAGTCATCCAGTATCGGGACACCCCCACCCCTTTACGTGAACACACAAAATGGAGGGGGAGGGGCCAAGTGGTGAAATGGGCCTGGGTCCTTGAACTTTGCTGATTCCTCCTTTGGTTCAGACCAGACCCTTTGGTGGGCCTGTTTTGGTCCGTGGGCCTCATGTTGGACACTGCAGCGCTAACACACGTCTCCTCTGCTGTTATGTAGGTTAATGCAGTTCTTCCTTTGGGTCTTCATGTACTCTCATGTTGAGCCTGTGACCAAAATTATTGATGCAACATTTAAGCGGACTGTATAATTTAGTCTGAAGGCAGAGGGGGGTCTTCCACGTTTATGAGCTCACAGAAGGGTTTGAGTTAAATGAACGAATCCAACTTCATTAACGAATGAAAGAACACGTCAGTGACAGCACAGAGGCACAACACCAGCATTATTTATTCATATACACGCTTCCTCAGACATGACATGTGCATTTATTTCACATTAAAAACCCTTTGTAACAAACACAAACCGGGATTCTAAAGCTGAGACTGGAATGTGAGGGGATATCAGAATATCAGACTATATATGTATATATATATATATATATATATATATATAAATGTATATATATGTCGAGGCCCAAACGGAATTGGGCCCGATTCAGAATCGGGCCGGCCCAGAATGGAATTCTATTCTAGGCCGGCCTAGAATGGAATCCTGCTGCTATAATGTTATTTTATACCATGTTTAATGCAAATGATCTAAATTATTACAAAAATCAATACATGGAATTTGCAAATATGTGAAAAAAAAATGAAACAAACAACATTTTAATTGTACACTATAATACACTTTATTTACAAATAGAACCTAGTGGTACTCCCCACCAATATATGGTACAGTGAAATCGACTGAAATTGACAATAGTTACTCAAGGTATGTAAGACTGAAAATGTAAAATTATGACAAATTATGGATCATTTGCTTTGGACTTGCTATGGATTCCGTTTTGGGCCTCGACATATATATAAACGGACCATTACTTACATCTGTTCGTATATTAGGATGGGATGTGTCCTCACCTACAGAGAACACAGAATGGGACGGTCTAATGCCTGGGATCGGTCCTATAGATCTATAATCTGTGTTCTGTCTGTCTGTTCTGTCTGTCTGTCTGTGTGTCTGTTCTGTCTGTTCTGTCTGTATGTATGTCTGTCTGTTCTGTCTGTCTGTCTGTGTGTCTGTTCTGTCTGTCTGTTCTTTCTGTTTGTTCTGTCTGTCTGTTCTGTCTGTTTGTTATGTCTGTTCTGTCTGTATGTCTGTCTGTTCTGTCTGTCCGCTTGTCTGTTCTGTCTGTCTGTTCTTTCTGTTTGTTCTGTCTGTCTGTTCTGTCTGTTTGTTCTGTCTGTTCTGTCTGTCTGTCTGTCTGTTCTGTCTGTATGTATGTATGTCTGTTCTGTCTGTCTGTTCTGTCTGTTTGTTCTGTCTGTCTGTTCTGTCTGTATGTCTGTCTGTTCTGTCTGTCCGCTTGTCTGTTCTGTCTGTCTGTTCTTTCTGTTTGTTCTGTCTGTCTGTTCTTTCTGTTTGTTCTGTCTGTCTGTTCTGTCTGTTTGTTCTGTCTGTCTGTTCTGTCTGTATGTCTGTCTGTTCTGTCTGTCCGCTTGTCTGTTCTGTCTGTCTGTGTGTCTGTTCTGTCTGTTCTGTCAGACTCAGTTCTTCTCAGTGGATGCAGTGGTTTTTTCCACTCGTAGAACACTTCAGTTGGATGTCAAGTGTCCACTCATGTTCAGAGGCAGCAGAAAAAGCACCAGCTGTATGACATCACAGATCCATTCTATACTGACACTAAGAGCCATGCAGAGACAGAGTTGTGACACGCTTTGACGTCGACACTACTAAGGATGCACCGATCACACCTGAAAAGCATCTCAGACGATAGCCGCTAACGATCTGATATCATTGTTGATTTAGAGCGGTGTTTCTGAACGGAGGGCGGTACCACCCCACAGGGGGTGTTGGAGGGAACGAGAAAGCTGCGAGGAGGCGCTAAGACCGAAATGGGGTGGGGCGTCAGTCTGTATAAGAATGAATTAGGGCATTAACTGAAGAGTCGGTTTGTCGACATGTCGACGTCTGCGGCACAAGTCGATGTTACTTTGTTGGAGTCGACTAGTCGTGTGTCATTCTCTCTCTCTCTTCCATCACCTGACAGGACACGAGCCGTCATTCAGCACATGTGGATACTCTCATCCTTCTACATGAAAACATGGAGCGCAGTCAGTGGTAGTGATGTGCGGATCAGCGGACCCGGGTCGGGTTGGTGCAGGTCCAAAAAATGTCACTTTATTTGCGGGGGTCAAAAAATTCCACAAAGTGGTTTAAAAAAAACAACCTGTGCATCACTAGCACAAGACCAAGACTGAAGGAAGAAGACGACTCAGAGTAGGAACTAAACTGACTGTGATCTGTTTAAACTCTGGTCTCAGTAATGTTCTGAACCATGGAAGCACCACCGATACTGAAGAACACTGTGGACAGACAGTGGGTTTGGATTATTCTGTTCATTTAGTTCATTCAGACAATGCACTCTTTTCTCTAACAGGCTGTGTGTCTTTTCTGCCACTGTCTGAACCTTTAACCACTTTATGTTGTTCAGTTAAATTTAACAGATAATTCCAGGTGTTAACCTATGTTTAGTTTTGGTTAAATGTCTGAGAAGGACTGTTGATGCTTGTGTCTTAGTTTTTTATTCTGCTCTTTACTGAACATTGTTCATGTTCCAGTGAACGTTAGTACAAGTTGTTCATTGTTGAACAGCTGTGTCTGTGTTGTTCCTCCGCTGTCAATGTGATGACGTCATCACACGACAAGTCAACTCGACTTCGACTTTATTGACAAATAAGTCGATGTGATCAAGTCTGGAGTCACTAACGCCCTAGTATGAATATGAAACAGCATGTCCTGGCAGTATCACTGCTTCTGGACAGACTTATCCATCTAACTAAAGAACTACAGCAACTAGGTTTCCCAAACGAGCGCAGACAAATCAAACTACAGACAGACGTCACATGAAACCATTATGGAACGTTAATAAATGACAAGCAGGGTCAAATCAGTGTCAAAGTGGACCCATATTTGGACACACACAGTAACAGACACCGCTGATCACATGACCTCCGCTGACAAACTGAAGCCAACACCAACAGGTTCAACACAACAACTAAAACCAAACCCACTGAGAACCATCGACAAGAATCTGGATACGATACAAGTCGCAATACTAGGATCATGATACGATATACAGGGCTGGGTATGGTGGCCAATTTCCATATTCAATTCAATTTTGATTCATAAGGTTCCGAATCGATTAATCAAGATTCAATTCAATCCAATATTATTTGAATCATTCAGATTAATTTAGTGATACAAAAGTACAATTTTGAGTTGTAATCTGATTATTTGACTACTGCAGTCATGCAACACATCAATACTCACGGGGGGGCTGGGGTAGCGTAGCGGTCGGACATTGTCCTTGACTCTTCCTCTAACTCCATACTCAGCTGTAGGTGATAGTATGGATCCAAGCTCTTATTCCAAGAACGACCGGCTTCCATGACTCGCCTCAGAGAACCTCCGGGGGGTCAGTTCCTTCACACTGCGGGTTTGAGTTTGAGGACAGGAGGACCTCCAGCGGAGGGGTTTTCGCCACCCTTCCTCCGCGTCTTTTCCACACCAGGAATGTCACGAGTGAGACCCAAGGGTTCATAAGACGGAGCCGCCTGCGCTTCCGCATACTCCCAGTCCTGCTCTGAAAAATTGACCTCATCCACTATTAATCAATTATGCAAATTAAAACAAAATCGATCTAAGATAAATCAAATCAATTTTTTTACCCAGCCCTAACGATATATCACGGTATATCATGATACTGTTAAAAAAGCAATTTTTGGTTTGTTTCTTTTTTTAAATGTTTATTTCCTGGAAGAATTGAATTACAGCAGAAATATGTACAAATACTAAACACATTTTTATTTGATCAGAACAGGATCTAATGCTGTATCACAAAATGCTCCTAATTCTCCCGGCTTCCAATGGAATGAACATCTGTCTCAGACAGTCAAAACTATGGTGGCCGACAAGGACCAAACACATTCCATCAGCCCAGTGTGTCTCAGTTAAAGAAAACAGCTGCTGGTCCAGAAACGATGCAAATTCACAAACTCAAACACAGTCTGAAGCAGGTACAAAAAGAGGAATGTGGTGCAAATGAACAAGACGCACAAAAAAAGACACAAAAACACATGAATAATAATCAAATGTTCTGCAACTAAAGAAATGACTCAAACTAAGAAAACATCTGTAACTGAAACGGCTGCAGATCCAGTCAGTCCAACAGAGGTGCTCCAAACCTGCAGGGGGCAGCGTTCACACACAACACACCAGTGTCCAATAGAAGCTGATAAAAGTCACATGACCACACTACGCCATAACTTCAGTTTGTTCTACTGTAGTTTAAACCCTGTCAGTCAGCTGTTCTCCGTCTGTTCTGCTGACAGCGCCCCCTACAGGTTTGGAGCACTTCTGTTGGACTGACTGGTTCTGCAGCACTTTTCATTTACACATTTTCTTGGTTTCTTGGTTAATGACTCTTCAAATATTTGTCTTTGTTTTAGTGGAAAAAAAAATTTACATTTACAAACTCTCCTGTACCAATAAAATGTGAATAACCTGAACAAATATGAACAACCTGAAATGTCTAAAGAAAATTCAGCATAATTTTAACTATTTCTTCGGCGTTACTAAGTGTTTAGTGTCTTTGTAGATCTGACCCATAATGCACATGGACAAATGATAAAGTTCAGGCAGAATATTGTTAAAATTGCACTGATTTTTCTTAAGAAATTTCAGTTGTTTCAGGTTATTCACATCTTTTTTGTTTGGATAGGTAATAAAAGTAAGTATTTTCATAATTTAATGTTTTGGGGGGTTTTGCACTAAAACAAAGAACAAGTGTCAGTTGTCATTATTTCTAGGTTCTTCTGTTCTTATTTTCCTGGGCTGGTCCACTGCAGATCAAATCAGCCTGAATGTGGAACCTGAAAGGACAGGAGTTTGAGAACCCTGCCTTCGAACCTCCACCATTCCAGTTCTAGTGGTTCCATGTGACCAGCTGGACCAGTCCAACTATGGAACTGTAGGACTACAGCTGAAAATCCACCAGAACAGTTGGATCAGATAGAAATGGATCCAAACGCCAACGCAGGCCAAAGAAAACTGAATTTACAACAGAAATGTCACTAATACAGCAAATACACTGGACCAGAGGAAAGATGACCATATCTGATCAACTTAGAGCGGAGTCGGTAGATCAGCAGCTAGTGTCATCACTAGGTGTTCTCTACCACTCTGGCAGCAGCATCAGAAAGAACACAAGTTCAGTCATTTCATTCTAAAAGTGGAAGGATAGGCGTCGACTGTGTGTACGACCGAGTAAAAGGTGGAAGAGTTTTTCCAACACAAGCTTGAAAAGAGCCGTTCAACTGTGATTCAACTGTAGAAACCATTAAAAAGGGTTCAGAAGCCTTAAATGTGACAGGATATTCACTGTATGAGGAAACACAGCGTAGGTTCCACTGGTGGAACCCAGAGTTTACAGCAGTAGAACCTGGAACCGTCATCTGCATTAGAGGAGGAACTGACCTGGAACCATAAAGATGGACTGTGGTCTGTATGGACCCCCACTGGAACAGCTGAGTGTCCAGAGGTCAGACAGCAGGATGGAAAACCTGGAGAGGAGAGGACAGGATCTGGATCAGGATCAGAGTTAGAGTCAGAGTTAGATACAGGATCTGGATCAGGATCAGAGTTAGAGTCAGAGTTAGAGTCAGAGTTAGATACAGGATCTGGATCAGGATCAGAGTTAGAGTCAGAGTTAGAGTCAGAGTTAGATACGGATCTGGATCAGGATCAGAATTAGAGTCAGAGTTAGAGTCAGAGTTAGAGTCAGAGTTAGATACAGGATCTGGATCAGGATCAGAGTTAGAGTCAGAGTTAGATACAGGATCTGGATCAGGGTCAGAGTTAGAGTCAGAGTTAGATACAGGATCTGGATCAGGATCAGAGTTAGAGTCAGAGTTAGATACAGAATCTGGATCAGGATCAGAGTTAGAGTCAGAGTTAGATACAGGATCTGGATCAGGATCAGAGTTAGAGTCAGAGTTAGATACAGAATCTGGATCAGGATCAGAGTTAGAGTCAGAGTTAGAGTCAGAGTTAGATACAGGATCTGGATCAGGGTCAGAGTTAGAGTCAGAGTTAGATACAGAATCTGGATCAGGGTCAGAGTTAGAGTCAGAGTTAGATACAGGATCTGGATCAGGGTCAGAGTTAGAGTCAGAGTTAGATACAGGATCTGGATCAGGATCAGAGTTAGAGTCAGAGTTAGATACAGAATCTGGATCAGGGTCAGAGTTAGAGTCAGAGTTAGATACAGGATCTGGATCAGGGTCAGAGTTAGAGTCAGAGTTAGATACAGGATCTGGATCAGGGTCAGAGTTAGAGTCAGAGTTAGATACAGGATCTGGATCAGGGTCAGAGTTAGAGTCAGAGTTAGAGTCAGAGTTAGAGTCAGAGTTAGATACAGGATCTGGATCAGGATCAGAGTTAGAGTCAGAGTTAGAGTCAGAGTTAGATACAGGATCTGGATCAGGATCAGAATTAGAGTCAGAGTTAGAGTCAGAGTTAGAGTCAGAGTTAGATACAGGATCTGGATCAGGATCAGAGTTAGAGTCAGAGTTAGATACAGGATCTGGATCAGGGTCAGAGTTAGAGTCAGAGTTAGATACAGGATCTGGATCAGGATCAGAGTTAGAGTCAGAGTTAGATACAGAATCTGGATCAGGATCAGAGTTAGAGTCAGAGTTAGATACAGGATCTGGATCAGGATCAGAGTTAGAGTCAGAGTTAGATACAGAATCTGGATCAGGATCAGAGTTAGAGTCAGAGTTAGAGTCAGAGTTAGATACAGGATCTGGATCAGGGTCAGAGTTAGAGTCAGAGTTAGATACAGAATCTGGATCAGGGTCAGAGTTAGAGTCAGAGTTAGATACAGGATCTGGATCAGGGTCAGAGTTAGAGTCAGAGTTAGATACAGGATCTGGATCAGGATCAGAGTTAGAGTCAGAGTTAGATACAGAATCTGGATCAGGGTCAGAGTTAGAGTCAGAGTTAGATACAGGATCTGGATCAGGGTCAGAGTTAGAGTCAGAGTTAGATACAGGATCTGGATCAGGGTCAGAGTTAGAGTCAGAGTTAGAGTCAGAGTTAGATACAGGATCTGGATCAGGGTCAGAGTTAGAGTCAGAGTTAGAGTCAGAGTTAGAGTCAGAGTTAGATACAGGATCTGGATCAGGGTCAGAGTTAGAGTCAGAGTTCGATACAGGATCTGGATCAGGGTCAGAGTTAGATACAGGATCTGGATCAGGGTCAGGATCTGGATCAGGGTCAGGGTCATGTTTATCACATATCAGACTAAATTCTAAGCACAAAACATTAAATTGCTGAACACATTAAAGATAAACTGTCCGTTCTGAAGCAGCATCTCACATTAAAGTAAACTGTGTCCTTTTCGTAGCAGTAATAATACACATATGAAAAACAAAAATAAACTCTGTCCATTTCAAGAAAATAATATACATATAAAAAAACAACAAAAATAAAACTATCCGTTCCGAACAATAATGCACAAAATAAACGGTCCATTTCATAACACTAATACTCATATACAAAAATAAAATAAAAACTAACTCTGTCCATTTCATAACACAGACTCATAAAAAATAAAATAAAAAACTAACTCTGTCCATTCATAACACTAATACTCATATAAACAAATAAAAATAAAAACTAAAACTCTGTCTATTTCACAACACTAATACTCATCTAAATATAAAAACTAAACTCTGTCCATTTCACAACACTAATACTCATCTAAAATAATAAAAACTAACCTCTGTCTATTTCACAACACTAATACTCATCTAAAATAATAAAACTAAACTCTGTCCATTTCATAACACTAATACTCATATAAACAAACAAAAAAACAACTAAACTCTCGTCTATTCACAACACTAATACTCATTAAAAAAACAACTAAACTCTGTCCATTTCATAACACTAATACTCATCTAAAATAATAAAAACTAAACTCTGTCCATTTCACAACACTAATACTCATCTAAAATAATAAAACTAAACTCTGTCCATTTCACAACACTAATACTCATCTAAAATAATAAAACTAAACTCTGTCCATTTCACAACACTACTACTCATCTAAAATAATAAAAACTAAACTCTGTCTATTTCACAACACTAATACTCATAAAAAAAAACTAAACTCTGTCCATTTCATACACTAATACTCATCAAAAAAAAAAAACTTAAACTCTGTCCATTTCATAAACTAATCTCATTAAAAAAAAAAAAAAACTAAACTCTGTCCATTTCATAACACTAATACTCATAAAAATAACTAAACTCTGTCCATTTCATAACACTAATACTCATCAAACAAAAAAAAACTAAACTCTGTCCATTTCATAACACTAATACTCATTAAAAAAAAAAAAAAACTAAACTCTGTCCATTTCATAACATAATACTCATATAATAAATAAAAAACTAAACTCTGTCCATTCCATAACAGTATTCCATACACTCTGCTTCATTATACAGATGTCTGTGGTGGTTTCAGGTCAGAGTTCATGGAGGTGACGGTTCTGAGACACAAACTGATGAACCAGTTCATCTGGACTTCATGCAGATGCTGGTATTAAAGTCCAGGTCTGTGGGATCAGCTGCTGCTGCTGCTGCTGCCGGAGGCGCACCTTTAAACACACTCCCCAGTCTTAATTACTACAGTAGCACTGCACTGACCCCCAGCTGACCTTTACTAAGGGGGGGGGGGGGGGTCTCAGAGAAGGGAGCATCAGCACCTCAGGCTGACATTCCTGTCCTCACTATGATCTATATTATAAAAGAGAAGTGTGTGTGTGTGTGTGTGTGTGTGTGTGTGTGTGTGTGTGTCCAGTTTAGTTCCTACAGTTCAGGAACAGTTCCGTCTCCATATTCAATATCTCATCTAGTTAATAGAACCAATATTTTCTCAGATATTCGTATTTTTTTTTAATACAACTCCCGACACTGCATGAAGGGAAATCAAGTTAAAAACAGAAACAACACAAAAATATGGAGCCGATTTAGGGCCATAAGTTTTGTATATGAAAATATAAAATTTGAAACTGAAAATTTAAGTTTGATCTTGAATTTTGAAAAATACAACAATGGTATTCCAATTAAAAATAAGTGTATGAAAAGTTTTTCTCAGGTTAAATATAATTTTGATTCACTTGGGTATTCTTTGAATAAATTATTTATTTTTATTTTTCACTTTCATATATATTTAATATTTGAGGTTTTTATTTTTTCAGTTGCATGTTTTATCTTTTCAGATTCACATCGTATTTTTTACGGTTTCAAATCTTACTTTTTCACTTTCAGATCTTTTTTTCAGTTTCAGATCTCTGTTTTTCACTTTCTCAGTTTCAGATCTTTTTTTTTTTTACTTTCAGATCTTTTTTTTTTTTGCTTGTTCAACTTTTGGCTCTGATGTGGCATGGAGGGCGTGGCCTCAACTGAGAGGGTCGTGGAATCATGAGTGACAGCATGACAAAAATCTTAGGGACCGTCGCCACTCATGTTGCCTTCAGGGAACATAGGAACTAAAACAATTCAGACTCAACACTTCATTCACGTCACTGGTAGTGAAAAAACTGATGCCAGTGACAAGCCTACATTTACAAAGTTGTTTTAGACAGAACTGAGCACCATTTGAGGTATAAGAGTCATAAATGATGCCAGATTATGCAGACAAACAGCCACACATTAAATACATGATATTTCCTATTTCCACATAGCACAGTGAAGGCAACTCAGCGCATGGCTAACGTCCTGCTCCAGTCACACCAGCAGGAAATGAACAGACAGGAAAACTCAGCGCTTCGACTGTCAGAAAAAGAAGTAAATCTAACATGAGGGATACTTTCAAGTTCCAGAGAACGGTGGGTGGCTCCAGTGAACACTGCTGTGACACTGGGCTTGGAGGTCTGAGCACTGAGCACGGTTTGGTTGTGAGTTCATGATCCTTAAACGGAACCGGTTCCGAGAATGGAACTGGAACGCGACTCGATCCGGTGCAGTGTTCATTCAGAATTACCGAAGTGAATGAAATTATATTAACTGAAAAAAACTTTTCATACACTTATTTTTAATTGGAATACATTGTGTATTTTAAAATTCAAGATCAAAACTTAACTTTTCGTTTTCAAATTTTATATTTTCATATACAAACGTAGGGCCCTAAATCGGCCTCCATACCATTCACACCCCTTCTCCCCCGTCGTCATCATGTGTAGTTTGTGTTCAGGCGTTTCCAGACCAGACGGCTTTCAGCTCTTCTCAAACTGCTGCAGCTCAAGAACACAGATGGACACAGAACTGGACACAGACTGGACACAGACTGGACACAGAACTGGACCTCCACGTCTGAAAAGGGGACTGGGTTTTGACTATTGTCAACACAATCTAAAGGTACTTCTGTTTTGGACAGACTTCAAAATAAAAACACTTCCTGAAATTACTTAAACTCCCCCCACCCCACCCCCCGTCTGTGCACTCCTGTGGACCAAACAGTTTCACTGTGCAGACACCTGGGTATTTATACTGTATATTAAACTGTATATTAATACCAGTGTAAATATACAGTATTAGTACACAGTATTACATACTGTCCATTAATACTGTAAATTTATACTGCATATTAATACTGTATATTAATAATAGTATTAATACTGTATATTAATACTGTATATTATACTGTATATTAATGTTGAAATGAACGTTCATCAGAAGTCTGACCTTATATGTGCAAATGTCGTGACGGGCACTAGTTATAAACAGTAACTAATGAAGCAGGAATTCAAACAGGTTGTAGAAATCCACTGGATTTTTTGTCCAAATAAATGTAAATATAGTTTGCAGCAGCTTGGAAGGTTCAAATTCAAACTGTCGGAACCTATTCAGGTCCAAACACACAAAGAAATGAAGCACTCGTAAACTAATAAAAGTGGGTTAGACAAATATGACCATTAAATTCAGAAAACAGTCAAACTTCAGACGGTCTTGCTGAACTTGAGTTCAGCTCCAGATCGTCCTGCACCCAAACCCAAAGGAACATCTAATCCATCTGCCATGGCCGTACACTAACTGTCCTGAGGGGGTGTGGGGGGGGGCATCTGATGAGGCCAAGCACAGTGCTACTATTGTACGACTGAACAAATCCATTAGAGGGTCATTCCTGCTGAGGCTTACAGAAGTAGGGGAGGCTGGGGCCAGTGTTTCCAGAGCTGCTGGATCCAGGTCTGGGTCGTGACCTTCACCCCCCACCACCTCACCCTCCCACGTCCTTCTGGATCCTGCTCTGGGTTCAACCCCCATATACTCCGGCTCTTTCAGATGTTGAAACAGCGAGATGTCGGGAGAATTTTCATTTCTTGCATGAGTTTGTACCAGATAAGTATCAGCCCCTGAGGGCGGAGTTACAGGCTGAAGGTCACGCCCACAGCAGGAGGCCATCCATTTAAGGTCAGCCCTGGAACACTTCCTGTTGGGGATACTTACTCTGAACACCGGTCTGGGTTCCTTTGTCTCTAAAATGTACATGTATGTGTGTGTTTTATGAGGGTGTGTGTCTACTCACTGAGACAAGAAGGAACTAAGTACAAATACTTCATTATTAGGAAGAAACTTAGTACAAATACTTCATTATTAGGAAGGAAATAAGTACAAATACTTCATTATTAGGAAGAAACTAAGTACAAATACTTCATTATTGGGAAGGACCTAAGTAGAAATACTTCATTAGGAAGGAACTAAGTACAAATACTTCATTATTGGATCATATTTACAATGTGATATCATGTCTCTGTGTAAATACACACGACACATTTAATTGTCCTGTTATCCGCACGCATTAGAAGCTTTCAGCGTGTATACTTATGCCGCGCAAAATAGCACGCCATTAGGGCGATTGGTGGCTACAGTTGGGTTTAGGGTTAAGTTTACAGTTAGCGATTAGCGATTAGTGGTTAGCGCGATTAGGCAGTTAGGGTTAAGTTTAAGGTTAACGATTACCACAATTACCACAATTAGCAACTAGTGCGATTAGCAGTTAGGGTTAGGTTTAGGGTTGGCAATTAGTGCCATTACCAGCTAGTGTGATGAGTGGTTAGGGTTGGGTTTAGGGTTAGGTTTAGGGTTAGCGATTAGTGGCTAGTGCGATTAGGCGGTTAGGGTTAAGTTTAGGGTTAACGATTACCACAATTACCATGATTAGCGACTAGTGTGATTAGCGGTTAGGGTTGGGTTTCGGATTAGGTTTAGGATCAGCAATTAGTGGCTAGAGCGATAAGGTGGTAAGGGTTAGGTTTAGGGTTAGCGATTACTGCGATTAGCGACTAGTGCAATTAGTGGTTAGGGTTGGGTTTAGGGTTAGGGTTAGAGTTTGTGATTAGTGATTAGTGGCTAGCACAATTAGGTGGTTAGGCTTAGGTTTAGGGTTAGCGATTAGCTCAATTAGCGGCTAGCACAATTAGCGGTTAGGGTTGGGTTTAGGGTTAGCCATTAGTGGGTAGCACGATTAGGCGGTTAGGATTAGGTTTAAGGTTAGCAATTACCATGAGCAGCTGGTGCAATTAGCGGTTAGGGTTAGCCGTTAGTGCAACTAGTGGCTAGCAAATTGTCACCACCATCAAATGGTGTTAAATAACACGCAAGAGATTGAAAATGCATACATATACACCAAACACAATAAATTGGCATCACATACAACGCAATTCCATGAGATCAGTCGCATTTTACAACACTCTGTGTAATATACACGACATTTTTAATTGGCGCATTATCTGTACTCATAAGCTTTCAGCGTGTATATTTATGCCGCGTAAAATAGCACACTATTAGGGCAATTAGCAGCTAGCGCGATTAGTGGTAAAGGTTAGGTTTAGGGTTAGTGATTAGCATGATTAGCAGCTAGCACAATTAGCGGTTAGGGTTAGGTTTAAAGTTAGCAATTAGCACAATTAGCCTGATTAGCGGCAAGCGTGATTAGTAGTTAGGGTTAGTGATTGCAATTAGCGCAATTACCGGCTAGTGCATTGGCACACCATCAAAGTGCGTTAAATAACACGTGAAAGGATGAAAATGCGTACGTATAGCACACCAACGCAATAAACTGGCATCACATACAACGCAATTTCACAAGATCAGTCTGCGTATTTTACAACAAAGCAGGTCCACTCAATGTTAGCAAGGTGGACCTGACAGACCCTGGGACCACACTGGACCTGAAAGACCCTGGAGACCACACTGGACCTGACAGACCCTGGAGACCACACTGGACCTGACAGACCCTGGAGACCACATTGGACCTGACAGACCCTGGAGACCACATTGGACCGACAGACCCTGGAGACCACATTGGACCTGACAGACCCTGAGACCACATTGGACTGACAGACCCTGGAGACCACATTGGACCGTACAGACCTGGAGACCACATTGGACCTGACAGACCCTGGAGACCACATTGGACCTCAGACTGT